>NC_081414.1:266921881-267225673 GCF_030272615.1 Cryptomeria japonica
AAATATCTTCTGCACCAGTCTTATATATTCGCAATCACAAAATAATCCTTTATCAAGTCAACCTAATGATGTAACATGTAATCATGAGTCGTCTTGACTGGATCACCAAAAACAAATGTGGATCACCAAAAAGATGATAAAATGATCTCTATGTCTGCCTAATCATCCCATGCATGATTCATAACACCACAATCACCAGAAAGCTTCCAGACCAAAACTGATCTCCTCAACCTGAAATATCGATTAACTGGCTACCTGTTGACATCCGCTTTCGGATATCAAGATATGTGATTACCCGATAGGAATATCAAGAAGAGTTTCCATCAATGACAACCCTAAACCACTAATCAAGTATCAATATCCACCATATGAGTGTCAATTTCCAACACCTAGTTCCTTGGAAGAAGGCTAAGAGCTTGAGGTGGATCTGAGAAAGTGAATCAATGGATTCCAGTAGTCTTAGATAACAGCTGGTTGTTGCTATTGAATATATTGATCATGCACAAGATGAGAACCCACAAGTGAAAGAAAATCTTAAAGATGCTAAGGAATACATTGAAACATTGAAAGGTTAGTTGAACAAATCAAGGGAAAAGAGAAAGGAACTTGTTGATAAGATAAAAGAGAAAGAAAGTAAAAGCATTGATGAAGAAGCCCTGAAAGAAAAGACTGAAGAGTGTGAGAGACTTGCTAGAGCTAATATGGTCCATAGGAATGAGATGGAAGACATTGTGATGAGATTAACAAAGGAGATTGAAGAAAGGAAGAAGAATGAGAAGAAGCTTGCTCAATCCCTAAAAGACAAATCTAAAGAATGTTGCAGACTTGAGGATGAGAATGGACAGTTGAAGACTGACCTACAAGATGCTAGGGAGCATGAGGAAGATCTTGCAAAGTAGGTCCTCCTTCACAAATTTTATCTTGATGCAATAAATGAGTATAAGGAGAAGTTCCAAATTAATTCAACCAAGCTAGATGAGATGCTTGCAAGTCAGAAGAATCCTAATGATACACAAGGTCTTGGATTTGAGAAAGGTGAAATCTCCAAGTTAGCTCAATAGAAGAACAACTCAAAAAGGCCTCTAGTAAGGAAACCTAATGCTCATAAAGTCAATGGTAACTATTTTATTTGCAATAAATTTGGTCATATGGATAGTCAATGCAAAAATAGGATGAACAATAATGGTCCATCTTTTACTGGTCAATGCTTGAAATACAACAAATATGGTCATAAGTCAAAGGAGTGTAGAAGTGTGATGAATAAATTTTCAGAATAGGAGAAATGTTAGATGCTATGCATGTGGTATGTTTGGACATGTTGAAGAACACAAATGGACACTAAGAGGGGGGTTAAATCAGTGTATTTTAAAACTTTTAACTATGTGTGCAAATACTACTATTGTAAATTAATTGAAAACCCACATGCACAAGAGCACATCACATAACACTAGATGTACGATGAAAACCCAATGTGGGAAAAACCTCGATGAGAATAGTTGTTGGAGTCTACTGCTCCAATCCAACCTCACAGTAAGTAACAATTTACAATATGTTTTAGAGCACCAACCCCTGAAACTTTAGGGCACCAACCCAAGGAGAACCAACCACTAATTTTATGAGAAACTACTCAAAGGAGAACCTACCCCTGCTCTAAGCACCCACTCAGAGATTTACAATGATTTATCAAGTTTACAACACAATGACAAAGCCTAGTTACAAATCAATTTTGTAACACTTACAAGTTTCTCATATCATGAGAATAAATTTCTCTGCCTGTTAAGGGTTTATCTTATGTTTCTCCTCCTTCCTCTGGTTATCTTCTTCTGCTACTACATTACACTTTTGAATACTCTGTTCTTAATCTTTTTCTTCTTTACTCTGCCTTAGCCTCACTTTTCTCAAGCTACTCTATGTCCTCAATCTTCAGTTGCTACAACAACCCTCTCTTCTTTGTTTCTCCAACTACACACACTCTAACTCCCTCTATCTATCTCATACATCAGTCCACTACACTTCAGCACATCACAAGAGATTTCGTTAGTTTCGCTAAAATTTTATCTCTCTTATCTACTCCAAATGAATCATGTCAGATTACTCTACCTCCTATCAGCCTTCTCTTTCAACGAGATCTTATTCTTTGTCTGCAGGATGATTTTAGACTGGCTACATACATTAAATGTGTTTCATCTATCTTCAGGTCGATCTATGCATAGATTACTTTGTTTTGTAATATCAATCTATCCTTCTAGGATATGATTTGCAATAGATTGGATATCCCTTCTTGGATCAATCTCCTGCGATAAATGACCCTATTCTATTTTCTTCTTTTTGGTCTATATACTTATTCACTTTCAGCACTAGGTTGCTATATTTAAAAAACTTGATCTACCTAGTAGATCTGATCCAACCATTGTTGATCATCTAGAGATCATCAACAAACTGCAATAGGGTCACCATTAATGTGTTCTTCATCCTCTATCGATCTGCTCTAAGAAGGTTGACAATAACCTCATTAAGATCTCTACAACCACCAACCTCTGCATATTTGATTCCATTATCGACCACTTGGGGGCCACTTGTCTTCATTTTTTGCATCCACACCACTTGGTCAATGTCGGTCAACTACCACATAAGCCTCTACATCTATCAGCATGCAAATGTGACATCTGATTCACTCCATATATGCCACATTGTTGAGTCAAACATGGTCAACACCCAGGTGGACAGTTGGGTTCTTCATACTGTGGCAGATCTCCATGATATACGCCTTGCGGGATAAGCTTGGTCTTTCATGCCAAACAATTTGAATCAAGTTTAACTCTCCACCGTAAATCTACCTACACGTTGGTGAATTGAACAGTCATCAATGGTCAATCTGATATTCACCTCCACGTTGGTAAATGACCTCACTCTCAGCCAATAAGAAAGTTTCGCGTCGATCCTTCCTCACAACTCATCCTTGAGGCCTCACCATCAGCTCTGACCTCTACGTCGACATGTGGCATCATCCTGCAATGTCGCAATGGTAAATGCTCCTGCACCTTCCAATCGCGGGATCACGGGGACCGTCAGATCGGGTCGCTCTTTAACTCCTTGCCACGATGACCGCCAACAATAACCGCTTAACCATCGAGCACCCTTTGATCAACCTTTAAAACATCTTTATCCATTTTTAGAATGTGCGAAAAGATGCACCTTTTAGTTGACCAGGCTTTAACTCATTCTCATTGACCTTTTATTTAAAACCCCTTTTTACACCTACCTTGGCCAACTTTGTTGTGACATATGGAATCTCCAAGACAGATGGAAGCTCATCGCGATCTTGTGATGAGTAGGATGGTCAAACCAGGTCATCACGACATTGCAAGGACTTTAGCAAAGAACACTACACTGAAAAGAAAAGCAAAGGGACCCACCCACGGGAAAATAAAATAAAGTGTGCTTAGACTTAGGGAAAAATAACAAGGTGCTGACCAACAGATTAATGCCTAGGAAAAAAGACATGGCCCCTCCAACAACTAGTTGACCCTCAAACTTAAGTAAAAAAGGTAATGCAAAATTATAACAGGATTAAGGGTTTTAATGAGAGGACTTTATCAAACAAATAAAAACCCTAAACCCTAAGCTTGAGGGTGATGATAGAGACCAAATGAATGGTACATAGCAATGAATGGAACTTCCAATTTTTTATCATGACACATCTGCCAAAGATGTCAACCTGTCAATCTGAACTCTCCACTGCATCTTGTCTCATCTCTCCACTTCATCTACATCAGCCAAAGCCCTGCACACACAAATGATTTTATACATGATAACTCTGCAACCTGCAACACTTATTGTTTCTTTGCATCACTTGTTGACATCAATGACAATAATACCAACAATCTCCCCCTTTTCCATTGATGTCAACACACACAGAGGCAACTCATTCTCCCCCTTTTACAACAATGGCAAAGGGACATGCACTTTTCCTGCCATTAACACCTGTACACTTCTTCTCCCCCTACAGAAATTTAGCCATTAGACGTACAACCTGGATAATGTCTATCAATTGATGTTTTCAGTAGATTCCACTAGACGAACCATTATTATAATATAAAAGGCAGCTTTGATACTGCTCATAAGAATTTCAAAACTCCCCCTGAGATTGCACATGAGGTTCAAGGAAGAAAAAGACAGTAAAATAGTATGCTCCCCCTAAACCATAGATCTCAATCATGCATTTTAGTGCTAAAGGAAGGTAGAACAACACCCAACTTGTATCTTAGATACTCAAATGTGTCCTTTAGAAGAGGGTTTATGAAAATGTTAGCAATTTGCTCACTTGTGAGAACATATTCAACCTTTGCCTCCTTTTCTGCAACCTTTTCCATAAGAAAATGATATTTAATTCCAATGTGTTTTGTCCTTAAGTGCATGACAGGGTTCTTTGATATATTAATTGCACTTGAGTTGTCACACATAATGAGAATAGGATCCAAAAACTCTACCAGAATATCCTTGAGAGTTTGCTTCATCCACAAGACTTGTGAGAAACATCTAGCAACTGCAATATACTCTGCTTTAGATGTGGATAGGGAGATAAAATCTTGCTTCTTATTGTGTCATGAAACCAATCTATCACCGAGGAAGAAGGCTCCACCAATGGTGCTCTTACTATCATCTATGCAACCTGCCCAATTAGCATTAGTATAGGCTTGTAATGTGAAATCTCCTTTCTTTGGATACCATAAGCCATAACTAAGTGTTCCTTGTAGATACTTGAAGATTCTTTAACAACATTTACATGTGATTGCTTTGGAGCATCTGAAATCTTGCTACCATGCACACTACTTGTACAATATTTGGCCTTGAAGTTGTAAGATACAACAGGCTTCTAATCATGGATCTATACAAGGTCTGATCAACACTAGGTGACTGGACATCTTTTCTCAACTTGCATCTTGTCACCATGGAGGTACTAACCGGTTTGTTGTCCTCCATTTGAAACTTTTTCAACATGTCCTTTGCATACTTGGTTCGGGAGATGAATATTCCTTTTTCCTATTGTGATATTTGCAAACCAAGAAAATATGATAACTCTCTGAGCATAGACATTTCAAATTCTAGTTGTATCTGATCAGCAATTTTTCTGCATATAACATCTTTGTTACCTCCAAAGATGATATCATCTATATAAACCACTACTATTATCATGTAGTCACTATCTACTTTGATATATAAATTGTCAATATTTCCTTTTCTGAAACCTTGTTGATGGAGATACTTGTCCAACCTAGAATACCACGCTCTAGGTGCCTGCTTTAGACCCTATAAAGCTATTCTCAATCTGCACACAAAATTCTCATCTTCATATAGTTAAAATCCTTTAGGTTTCTCAATATAGACCTTTTCTTCAAGAATGCAGATTTGACATCCATTTGATATACTTTGTATCCTTTGTATGCTGAGAATGCCAAGAACATTCTAATTGCTTCAAGTCTTGCAACTGGTGCAAAGGTTTCTTCAAAATCTATGCCCTCTACCTGAGAATGTCCCTTACATACTAGCCTTTCCTTGTTCCTTATTACCTTTCCTTCTTCATTCATCTTGTTCCTATAGACCCATTTAGTGCTAATAACATTCTTGTTTGCTGGTCTACGAACCAAATCCCATCTTTTGTTCTTTTCATTCTGTAGAAGCTCTTCTTCCACAGCCTTCATCCACTTCTCACTTTTGTTGGCCTCATCATATGTTTTGGGTTCCATCTCAGTCAAAAGGCAAAATTTTACTTGCTCATTGTTTCTTGCAAGTCTTCTTCTAGTTTCTAGTCCCTCATTTTTGTTGCCTATGATCTTCTCTTCAGGGTGATTCCTTTGCACATATCTATTTGGAGTCTTGCAGGGTACTTCTTCTTGTTCACTTTTAGGTTCCTCTTCATCCTCACTGTATGATTCTTCAATCTGATTTATTATGCTTTGTTTTCCTTTATGTATATCTTCATCCACTCTTACATGTAAACTCCCAATCACCTTCTTTAGCCTCTTGTTGAAACATTTGTAGGCCTTGTTGTGCGTTGAGTACCCCAAGAAGATACCTTCATCACTTCTTGAATCAAAACTTCCTAGTCCATCTTCATCTCTTTTGATGAAGCACTTGCTACCAAACACCTTGAAATACTTGACTGATGGTTTCCTATCAGATCATAACTCATAAGGTGTCATTATATTGTTTACTCTTAATTCAACTATGTTTAATGTATATATTGCAGTGTGGATTGCCTCTTTCCAATATACATCAGGAAGATTTGCTTCATTTAACATTGTTCTTGCCATCTCCTTGACTGTCCCATTTTTTTCTTTCCACAACAACATTCTCTTGAGGTATCCTAGGGGTAGAGTATTGTCTTACTATTCCATGTCTCTCACAATAATCTTCAAACTCATCGGATGTGAACTCACCTCCACGGTCTGATCTCAGACATTTCAACTTGTATCCACTTTCCTTTTCTACCATCTTCCTTGAAGATTTTGAATCTTCCATAGGCTTGAGACTTGTCTTGCAGGAAGGTGACCCATGTCATCCTAGAGAAATCGTCTATTAGTAGCATAAAATATATTTCTCCATTTAGGGCTCTTGTTCTTGTAGGCCCACACAAGTCAATATGCACAAGCTTAAGAGGTCTTGTAGTTGAGTATTCTTTTGTCTTAAAACTGACCTTTGTTTGCTTACCTCTTTGACACTCATCACAGAAGGTATTTGTTGGCTTAATTATTTGAGGTATGTGTCTTACATACCCTTTCTTGCTTACCTTGACAAGGTTATCAAAATTGATGTGACCTAGTCTTCTATGACATAGCCAACTCTCATCAACTTGTCCCATCATACATTGAGACTCAAAGCATTCCTTCAGATTATATACATTTCAATCTGTCCTTTTATCTTTTGAAACCATCTTACCACTACTCTCTTTTCTAATTTCACAGCCTTTGGAGTCAAATGTAAACTTATATTCTTTGTCACACATTTGACTCACACTTAGCAGATTGTGTTTCAAACCTTCCACATAATAAACATCATGAGCTTTCAGTTTACCATCAATGTTTAGTGTACCTTTATTCTTGATTTTGATTGATGAGTTGTCTCCAAACCTTATTGAACCACTATTCCAGTCTTCTAATTTGATAAATTTCTTCTTATCATCACTCATGTGACTTGAGCAGCCACTATCTACTACCCATAAATTCTTCCTTTCTGCATGTAGGGCAATTTGGACAATCAAACTTGACTCAGCTTTGTCCTTATCTTTTTCAACCCAAACTTGTTTCGATTCTTACTTCTTTTCTACTATCACATTTTGATCTGATTTTGTGTTTGGTTCCAAAGGTGACATTTTATTCTTTTGTTTAGCTACTCTAAGCTTACAATGATTTGCAATGTGGCCCAAGCTTTGACAATGGCAGTAATTTACATTTACATTGAATGATGAGTTTAAAAATCTATTGTACGATTGAGATACAGTTCTCCTACATTCATAACTCCTATGACCATACTCATTACAATGGTAACAAACAACATTCATATCCCTAAGAGAAGAAAATTAATTTCTAATTTCAAAACTAGGAGGAGACCTATGCATAGGCCTACATTATGCAATTCTATGACCATAAGTATTACATTTATAGCAATAGCCATGGAATTGAGGTACATACCAATCATTATTGAAGTAGTTTCTCATTTTTCTCCTTGGAGCAATATAGTTCGGTCTTCTTGAGCTCACCCTTTGTGTATCCTTGACTTTTGTGAAGCCTCCATTATAAATGTTGGCTTTTCTTTTAGGATCAACATGCTGGTTCCTTGACTGATTCTTTGTAGCAGCAGCATATGTCTTCTTCTCATTGGGCTTAATGACTATGAAGGTTTGTTTGACTTCACTTTCATTTGAAAAGGTGAAAAGTATCTCCTTGTTTGATGAATCTTTACTGTTAGAGCATTGTCCATTTTCAAATCCAACTCCATTGATGTCCTTGCTATGCTTTTGCTTACTTAACATTTTGTCCAATGCTTTGGTGCTTCCATCATACTTATTCCTCATGTTTAGTTCATCTTTCTTTTTTTCAAGTTCTTTTATGAGATTCACAATTTCTTCCTCTATCTTTTGACATTCCTTATCCTTCTTTTCTAAATCTGATTTTGTTACCTCATACTTCCATCTAGATTCTCAAATCTGAAATTATTTTCTTTGACTCCTGAAGAGATTTGTTTAGCAAATATTGTTCCTTAGCTGCAGCATATATATATTTTTTGTATTCTTTTCTCACCTTTTTAAGTTCTTCTAGAGCACTCACAAGTTCACCTTCAAGATCTACCTCAGCTTCAACTTCTTCTTCATCATCTAGTTTACCTTGTGCCATAAAGAGATTGACTTCTCTTTCACCTCCACTGCAGCAATCTTTAGAGACACTTTCTTCATTAGAGGCATCATCTTAAAAAGTGTAAAGATTGATTTTATTCTTAAAACTTCTTCTCCTTGGCTTATAAGAGTTCTTCATCTTTTCTTTGCCAAAAGACTTCATGGTTTTCTTTCCATCTTCATCCTTTTCTCCATAAGGACATTTAGATTCAAAATGTCCAATCTTGCCACAGGTGAAATATTTGAAGGGCAACTTACCTTTGTACTTTCCTGAGCCTCTTTTGATTTTCCTGACAAAATTTTCTATAGTGGCATCAGAGTCATCTTCATCCTCATTTGCGGCTTGTTCTTTTCCTTTCTGCGCAATATTGAAGGCAACTTATCTCTTTGAGGGTTCAACACTTATTGTTCTCATCTCATAGGTAGTCAGAGAGCCAAAAAATTCATCCATAGAGAAAGTCTTTAAGTCTTTAGCTTCCTCAATAGCTGAGACTTTTGTATCATACTTTGAGGTTAATGATCTCATAACCTTTTTGACAGTGACTTCATCTTTTGCTTCCTCTCCAAGTCCTCTTATAGCACTTACTGTCTCATCCACTCTTTGCAGGTAATTAGCTATCTTCTCTTCTTATTTCATTTTTAGGCTTTCAAACTGAGTTCTTAGATTTTGTATCTTAGTCTCCTTCACTTTGACATCTCCTTCATATATTTTTTGCAGCTTGTCCCACGTCACTTTCGCTGATGTCCAATGCATGAATTTGACAAAAAATGTATCTAATAGACCACTTAAGATTGCATTCTGAGCTTTGGCATTGTTCTCATATTTCCTTTTTGCACTAGGATCGATAGGAAGAACTTGAGGGATAGTATATCCATTTTTTAATGACATCCAGACATCAAATCCTAGGGAAGACAAGTAGGTTTCCATTATTCTACTCTAGAAGGCATAGTTGGTGTCATCAAAGATAGGTGCTTTAGAAGATGAGGATTCATTCCTAGCCATTGTATTCACTAACCAAAATCTACCCAAGCTAGAGAAAGCTTTTACTACATGGGGAACCCACGCTCTAATACCAAATGAAGAACACGAATGGACACCGAGAGGGGGGGTGAATTTGTGTATTTTTAAAAATTTAACTATGTGTACAAATACTACTATTGTAAATTAATTGGAAACCCACACACAAAAGAGAACATCACATAACACTAGATGTACGAGGAAAACCCAATGTGGGAAAAACATTGGTGAGAATATTTGTTGGAGTCTACTGCTCCAATATAGCCTCATAGTAAGTAATAGTTTATAGTATGTTTTAGAGCACCAACCCAAGGAGCACCAACTCAAAGGAGCACCTACCCCTTCTCTAAGCACCCACTCAAAGATTTACAATGATTTATCAAGTTTACAAAACAATGACAACGCTTTGTTACAAATGAATTTTGTAACACTTACAAGTTTCTCATATCATGAGAATAACTTTCTCTACCTGCTGAGGGTTTATCTTTTGTTTCTCCTCCTTCCTCTAGTTATCTTCTTCTTCTACTTCATTACACTTCTGAATACTCTGTTCTTACTCTTTTTCTTATTCACTCTACCTCAACCTAGGCTACTCTTTGTCCTCAATCTTTAGCTACTACAACAACCCTCTCTTCTTTGTTTCTCCAACAACATACACTCTAACTCCCTCTATCTATCTCATACACTGGTGTACTACACTTCAACATATCACAAGAGATGTTGTTAGTTTCACTAAAATTTTCTCTCTCTTATCTACTCCCAGTGAATCAGGTCAGATTACTCTACCTGCTATCAGCCTTCTCTTTCAACAAGATCTAATTCTCTATCTGTAGGATGATTTCAGATTGGCTACATACATTAAATGTGTTTCATCTATCTTCAGGTCGATCTATACATAGATTACTAAGTTTTGTAATCTCAATCTATCCTTCTAGGATATGATCTGTAGTAGACTGGATATCCCTTTTTGGATCAACCTCCTGCAATAAATGACCCTGCTCTAATTTCTTCTTTTTGGTCTCTGTACTTGTTCACTTTCAACACTAAGTTGTTATTTTTCACAAACTTGATCTGCCCAGGAGATCTAATCCAATCATTGTTGATCATCTAGAGCCCATAAACAAACTACAATAGGTTCGCCATTAATGTGTCCTTCGTCCTCTATCAATTTTCTCTAAGAAGATTGACAACAACCTCATTAAGATCTCAGCAACCACTGACCTCTGCATATTTGATTCCATTATCGACTACTTGGGGGACACTTGTCTTCATTTTCTGCATCCACATCACTTGGTCAATGTCGATCAACTACCACATAAGCCTCTGCATTTATCAATATGCAAATGTGACCTCTGATTTGCTCCATATATGTCATGTTGTCAGGTCAAATATGTTCAACGCCCAGGTGGATAGTCAAGTTCTTCATATTGTGGCAAATATCCATGATATACGCCTTGCAAGATATGCTTGGTCTTTCGCGCCAAACAATTTGAATCAAGTTTAAATCTCCACTGTAGATCTACCTACATGCTAGCAAATCGAACAGTCGTCAATGGTCAATCTGATATTGACCTCCGCATTGGCAAATGACCCCACTCTCAACCAATAATAAAGTTTTGCATCGGTCCTGCCTCACAACTCATCCCTGAGGCCCCACCATTAGCTCTGACCTCCGCATGGACACTGTTGGCTTGATGATAATTTTTGTAATGGATGACTTCATGTTTTCATTGATGGCACATGTATACACATAAATATGTTCACATTATCTTAGTCATCTTAGTTAAGACAAACCGGTACTACACCTAAGTCTTTGTATTGCAAACCGGTATTATATATAGAGAGAAGTCCAATCAGTTTGAAGGTGTCTAACCGGTATATGTAGACAACTGGTATATGCAGGAATGGCATGACACTAGTTTGGAGATACTACGGAGATCAACAAAGAAGCAAATAGAGGACAATTGGTCTATGACTTGGAAGAGGTTAACTCTTAATTGGTATCGGTGTTCCAACCAGTTTCATTGATTGTGTGATGAGTTATCCCTAACCAAAAAATTTGGCGGCAATCTATGATGTGTTATGCAAGATTGTCTAGATATACTGCACCTAGGAAATTGTGATGTGATTCCTGAGCCGACATGATATCTAATGTCTATATAATGACATTGTGATGAACTATTTTGATGATGTGAGATACAAGTGATAAGTTGTTGTGATTTATTGAAGGCATTGCAAAGTATGTCAGTGATACATTTTTGAGCGAGCAGAAGAGGATCTATACAAGCAAGATCTATTATTTTTAGATCACACCACCTATTGTTTTCTAATCACTACAATAGTCAAATCCCCTAACCAGGTAAGCTCTAACAAGATTCATTGTACAAATCCTCTAACCAAGTGATCCATTAGTTTGGGTTTTGAAATCCTCTACCAAGGTTACTCCTAATAGGGTACTACCTTTAACAAGGTATAGCTCCTAATAGGGCTTTGGGATCTTTAATAGGATTCGCTCCTAGCAGAGCACTTTGTAGACCTTAACCAGTCAGTTATCTATTACTACAGATAGTTAACTTGTGACTCCCATCTCACCATGGTTTTTCCTAGTTGGTTTTTCCATGTATAAACACTTGTGTTATGGTGGATGTTTTACTTGTTGTGGATGCTTTAATATCATTTTGGATTGCATGCATAGTTTTAAGTAAACTGGTTAACTATCTTTACCAGTTTGTGTTTAAAGTGGTATTGTTTTTGTTGTCACTGATTAACCCCCCCCCCCTCTCGGTGCTTTATAAGTCTATCAATTTGTATCGGAGCATAACTTCCTTAAGGCTTAATCGCTTGGAAGGAAACCCTAAAGCCACCATGGGTGATATGAGTTATTTAGAGATGGCTAGAGTGCTTGATGCTACCAAGGAAGAGATTGAAACCCTAAGGGTTAGATTTAAAGCTTCACAAGTTAAACAGAGAGAGTTGACTAAGCAAATATTAGAGATCTCTGATAATAGTTCTTCAAATGAGGCTAATATTGATGCATTGGCTGAAGAAGTGGAAAAATTGAATGGTGAAAAGATAAATCTAAGGAGAGAGATAGAAGCCCTAACCATTCACATGAGCCAAGAACTTGAAGCAAGAAGGGCAGTCGAAGACCTAATCAAAGAGAGAGATCATGAGATTGCTAAAATCAAGCAGGAGAATGCAACTTTGCGTAAGCATTGACATGAGGAGAAGGAAGAGAAAGAAGCTTTACAGTTAGACCTTGAAATGGAAATATCTCTAAGAGAGACTCTAACAAAACATAATGAAGATCTTACCATAGAGCTTACTGAGGCTAATGGAAAGCTTGAAAAGTCCAATAAGAGTTCTTCTATGCTGGATGAGAAGATTCAATCTCAGAGGATGAAAGGTGACACATCTGAACTAGGTTTCAATACATCTGAGAAAGGAGAATCTTTTGGTACCAAGAGTAACATGCATACAGCTAAAACTGCTCCTAAGGCTAACAAGCCTACCGGTAAGAAATCTTTCAAACTTGTTTGCTTTATCTATCACAAGCCTGGACATACTGTTAATATGTGTAGAAGTATACCTAATGAGAATACAGGCTATAATACTAATGCTAGGTATGTGTGTAGAAGATTTGAAGGTCATTGTTTCACATGCAACATGTATGGACATAGATCAGTTGAATGCAGATATGGAGCAAACAATCTAGAACCTCACATGAATCCAAGACCTAATGGTGACTAGAGGAGAACCTATGACAACTGGGGAAACAAGAGCTGGCAAAAACCCTATGTCAATAGGTTTAGTCCATATGAAATGGAAAAGGTAACAAATGTGATTTGCACCATTTGCAATAATTATGGACATGTGGCTATGAATTGTAGAAAGAAAAATATAAGGGTAATGCAAGACCTTGGAGATCATCCGGGATGGCCTTCTATCATTGTCACAAATTAGGACACATGGAAAAGTTCTGTAGAACCAGGAAGAATAAACCAATCAACCACTCTAAAGATCAGAAAGGTAAGCAGAAGGTCAATGTTGAGGGAACCAAAGTGGAGATGAACAGAATCTGGAAAAAGAAGAGTGAGGATAAGCCTACAGAAGAATCTATCCCTTCACCTAGTGTGGAGAATCCTACATCGGTGAACTAAGCTTTTCAAATAGGCCTAAGGGGAGCATAGCGGTAAAACTACTTCCGGACCCCCTGAAGAATGTGTGGTAAGAGAGTTTTGCATTTTGATTTGTTTTGTGAGAATTCTTGATATCATTGTCTATTAGTTTTCAAAGGATTATCAACCGGTTATATACCTATCGATATAAGTGAGTTTTGTTAAACGATATATTAGGGTTTGTTACCCTATCAGTTGTGCAATTAATGCAGTGGGTAAGTTTATATAAGTGAGTTTTACTATGTTATTTTTACCCTAATTATATTTGAAAGAAAGTTTTTGAGCACCTACAGAGCAAAAAAGAGAATTGCTAGCTGATTGTGAACGGATTTCTGTTGCAGATCGAAAGTTGAATCGGATTCAAAGATAAGAGAAGTTGAAACAAATGTGCATTTGAGAGAACAACCAAAAATCCTGCCAGCATGAAGGGAATAAGGTATTCTTTTGTTAATCTCTCTCTAATCAAGTTTATCTAGAATGGCATCATCGTATAAGCAAGTAGAGAGACTTATGATTACTGGTGAACCTATGGAGTCTATGGAATCATATAAAATAGTATCATACAATGCATTGTCTCAAGTTCCTGATGGTGTTATGATCAAAGGTGATTTATCCAGTTATATGGACTGTAAAATTGAGGATTTAGGATTACTATCAATCTATTCACAACTCAAATCTTTGTGTGATAAAAGTGGGAAAATCAAACCCAAGTTCATTAGGGTTTATGAAAAAGGTTTTCATAATGCGGCATATTTTATTGAAGATTTTGAAGAAGAGCATGTTAGAATAATTCTTAGTCATGTGCATAGAGAGAATATGTATCTTGGCAGGTCGCACACAATCACAAAGGAAGCAATTCATGCAGTGACTGGTTTTTGGCAAACTGGTGAAGTTCCAAAGCTGAGCAAAACTTCAAAAGAGTGTGATTGCACTGACTCAGACCACCTATGACGTTCATGCATTTTCGGTCAACAACATTAAATATCTAGCAGTCAAATTTGCAACTATGTTCATTAGTTATAGGATATTTTATTCTAGTAGGATGAACAATGTGCCATTAGCTGTTGTGCATGCATCTTACAGGATGATTGTAGAGAATGTATATTATGACTTATGTGAGGCAATAAGGAGCCAATTGATGTTGAACTTGTAATCAATTAAGAAAGACAATACTCAAAAGTTCAAATATGGTCAACTATTGATTGGTCTATTCTTCTATTTTCAAAATTTCCTATCGGGAATTGGTGACATTCAATGGTCGAAAGACATACCGGTAGCAGCTCAAATCAAGAACAACATTAAGGCTATAAAGAACACATTTCCTAATGCCATGAATATATATTTTAATGAGTTCCAAAAGAAGATGAGCATGAGGTTAAGGCTACCTGAAGATGTGGTGAAACACTTTGCAAAAGACATATGTTTCATAGTTACCGCATACTTTTGTCTTATGGAGGCCATTGAACATAGGGAAGATGAGATTGAAGATATGAGTTATGAAGTCAACTATGACTTATTAATTGGTTATGCCAACAACCTTTTGGCATCTTCTAAGGATAAGAAGAAGAAAAGACTAGGAACTTACCAGGAAAGAAATGCACCTGCTCAACCCAGTAGTGCCAAAGAGAAGAAGAAGAAAGTTGAGCAAGCACCTTCAGTGACCACCGGTACAAGGGTGACAAGATGTGTTCAATTCAAAAAGGAACCTACACCCAAAGTATATGCAAAGAAGCAAACTGCAATGAAGAAGAGAGGTAGGCAACTCATTCTTCAAGCAAAATTTGAGGATACCGACACTAAAGAGGAACCAAAGAAAATGAAAGTGACTAGTAAGAAAGCCAAACCAGTAGGAGACATTTTAAAGAAAAGTATTCCTATTTATGTTACATCTTACAAACCTAGGACTAATTTTGAGAGGACATTAAAAAAATTAGGGAGAAAACGGTTTGATAATGTGAAAGAATGTTTTGATTCATTTGATGAAGATTAGAAATAACAAATTGTTCAAGAGGTAATCAACCACTTGTGTCAATACAATCGGTTGCCTCAGGATATTGAAAAAGTTATTTCTAATTCTTTGTATTCTATTCTTGTAAATAAGTGGAAAATGGTTGTAGAACAAGATCAAGAAATTATTGATGGAGTCTTCATTCAATATTTACCTGAGTTACCTAGAGATGAATTATTAGCATTGCTTGATAATTTCAAAGGATAGTTTCATTCTAAGGCAAGAAGATTGAAGTTATTGGCTGAAAAGGTTAAATATGTTGAATATGATACTCATCTTATAGCTAAAAACATTCAAAGGATGCATGATCAAATGAAGAATCATAACAACAAACCTGACCAAATGAGACTGGAGCTCAACTGGAGCTAGATGAAGAAGAGATTATTGCACGGGATATTGTCTATCCTATTAAGAACAAGGATGACACTACTTCTCCACCAGTTATTTTCTTTGTAGATGATATTGATGAAATCCAGGACACTATTGATACAACTAGTAATATCATTGAACCAATTATGGAACATGTACAGTAACCGGTCATTATTGATACACAGGAAGTAGCTGAAGCACCGGTCAATGAATCTAGTATGGATATTCAACCACCACCGAATAAATAGCACCAAGTTGAAAATCCATTGCCACCATTTACTACAGTTTCATATGAGAAACAAACAGAGGTAGAGAAAGAGAAACCTGAGAAAGAGGTTGAAGTGAAGGAAACTGAACAGAAAAAGGATGAAGAGAAAAATAAAATAGAGAAGAAGATAGCAAAGAAAATAGATGAAATGGAAAAAGAAAAGTTGAAGCAACAAACTGATGATGAGGATGACTCATTAAGCATTAAAGGTCCTATAGATGTAGATAATATGAGTGTATCTAAATTTATGGAGATTGCTACAGTGATGCAATCTCGGGCTCAAAAGAAAATATTGAAAGAGCAGAGAAAAGAAACAAAAATGATTCAAACTGTTGTTGAGATTCTGTCAAGTCTTCTACCGGAGACTGATACTGGAAATTTGACTACCCCTATCAGCAAGCTTGGACAGTTGGTTGGTGATGCTTCTGACCAACTAAGATCCCTTTAAGAAGCTGCACAAACTTTAGCTAAGAAGAATTATAGAAAGAAGAGGGGAGAGCAATTATTGATAGATATTGATAAAGGGAAGATTGTTTTATCTGTAAATAAAGATCTTTTGAAGACTGTTGTCAAAACTGGAGGAAGGACACTAGCCTATACATCTAATGTTTCATTTTTCTATCCTGATTTGAAGAAGAGGCAAGAAGAGACAGAACAAGAACTGGAAAAGATATGTATTGCCTACATACCTTTACAGGATTCAGCCTTAGCTTTTGGCAAATCAGTTGATGATTTACAACATCGGTTAGATATTTATGATTGTGAATAGGCTAAGAGACTCGGATCCTTGAAAGAACTCAAGAACCAGTTGAGACCTATAGTGGACATCTTACAACGGGCATACAAGGATGCAGAAGTGATTTTGGCGACTCTAGAGATGAGCATAGTGGATGCAATGGAAGAATTCACTGCACAAGTTATGCCAACCATTGAGATCACTGAAACATTATTAGAAACATGGGATAATGATTTTACATAGATGAAGATTATTTTCAGTGACATTTTCTTGAAAATTGCAGTGAACACTCCTTAAAAGACTTATATTTTTGTATATGTAGTTTTTGATGCAAATTTTTATATATATGTATTTTACTTTTCAATTTGGCATTGTTGTCAAAGGGAGAGTAAAAATATGTATGTGTTATGAAAATTTTGTATGTATTGTTAAGGGGGAGGAGATATTTATATTTACAATTTTTGTAAGCACACTTAGTTGTAAAGTTGTAAAATTTTCTAAGTGTTGCCATCAATTCCAAAGGGGGAGATTGTTGGCTTGATGATGATTTTTGTAATGGATTACTTCATGTCTTGTCATTAATGGCACATGTATACACACATATATTCACATTGTCTTAGTCATCTTAGTTAAGACAAACCAGTATCACTCCTAAGTGTTTGTATTGCAAACCAGTATTGTATGTATAGAGAAGTCCAATCATTTTGAAGGTGTCTAACTGGTATATGTAGACAACCGATATTGTTGGCATTTTTGATGATATTGTTGTGATTGTCATTGATGGACACACACTTGCTTTGAGATCACTTTTTGTATGAATGAGTTATGCTCAACCGGTATTTGTTCCAAACCGGTATTATGTATTATAGCCTTTAGGCTATTGGTTTTTGCAGAAACTGTCTACCAATCCCAAGCGGTATGAAGACCTCAAGCAGTTTGAGGATCTCAAGAAGTACGAAGGAACTGAAGTGGCAGTTATCACTTTCCCAGTCTTCATTTTGGCAAACCAGTAATCGGTAAAATATGTGAACCAATAATAGGTAAATGTATGAACCGGTATTATTTTTGTGATGAGTTATCATCCACCGATACTTTGGCGGTGATTCTGTGTCGTGTTATCAAATGTGTCCAGATGCACTGAACCTAGAAACTTACAATGTAATCCTATTGGACCGACATGAAATCAAATTCCTTTATAAGGACATCATGTCTAGGGTTTTAGAAGGTGTTATGGTTTTTGTGTGGTTGATGAAGTTTTTGCATGTGCGATCACAGAAGAAGATTAGGTCAGTGTGAAGAAATAGAGCGTGAAGATATTGAAGACTGAAGTAATGCTGAAATGCATTAACAATGAGCTATCAAGGATCTAACCAAGCATAATGTGCTAGTATTTAGATCACTCACTTGTTGATTACTCACATCTTCGACAAGTCTATAACCCTTAACCGGGTAGGTCTGGACTAGCCTTTGTAAATCCTCTAACAAGGTGGTTCACAACTGTGGATCTAAAATCCTCTCACAAGGTAGTCTTTAATCAGACTTATCTCCTAACAGAGATTGAGATTCCTAACAGGATCTGTTCTGGTAAAGAACATTGTATGACCTTAACCGGTCTAACCTTAACCGGTCTGGTTACTATTCTGCAGATAGTTACTTGTGAGTTTCATCTCACCGTGGTTTTTCCCATTTGGGTTTCCACGTCAAAATATCTTGTGTTATGGTGATTGTGCTTCTGTGGGTGAATGCCTTATTTGTTGTTTGGTTTGCATTTGTGTTAACCGGTTTGTTAGTAAAATTGTTATATCGGTTTACTGCTAAACTGTTTAAGTATTTAAGTTCAGTATTTTTCTGTATACTAATTCACCCCCCCCCCCTTAGTATTCATCAATTGGTATCAGAGCCAACCTTTCTATAAGTTTAACCACTTTGAAAGAGATATGGGGGAATACACTGTGAGGGAACTTACTCATCGGCTCACTCAGACTGAGAAAGCCTATGATGAACTCAAAGTCAAATATAAGGCCTCTCTGGCAAAAAGAAGAGAGCATGCTGAAAAACTGATGGATCTAACTAAAAATAGTTCCTCTGATGAAGCGGAAATGGAAGCCCTAGTTGAAGAAGTTGAAAAACTGAATGAGTTTAATGCCAAACTAAGAAGGGAACTTGAAGGACTGACTATCAGGGTGTGTCAAGAGCTTGAGAACTGGAGAAAAGCTGAAGATCTGGTAAAAGACAAAGATCATGAGATCTCCAAGCTAAAGCAAGAAATCAGTGCACTTACCGCTCATCTCCAAGAGAGTAAAGTGGAAAAAGAAGAAATGCAAGGTGAACTAAACTTGGCTATTTATGAGAATGCAACCTTGAAGGAGTCCAATGCTGCTATTTCCAAAGAACTCACTGAGTCAAAGGAAATACTTGCCAAATTCAATAAGAGCACTATTAAGCTAGAACAAAAGCTTGAATCAGCAAAGCTGGTGAAGAATACCACTGGACTTGGTTTTTCTAGTTATGAGGAAGGTGAGACCTCTGGAACAAGAGATGTAGCATCAAAGAAGCAACCGACATCAAAGGATAAAGGTAACAAAAATTTCAAACCTATTTGCTTTAATTGTCTCAAGGAAGGACATACTACTAATGTATGTGGAAATAAGGCTTACAATAACTTTCCTTACTTTCTAAACAATAAGCCTAGATCCAATAGATTCAATGGAAATTGTTATGCATGCAACAGGTTTGGGCATAGAGCATTTGAATGCAGGTCTGTCATGCACAACACCAAAAGGTATCCTCAAAGGAGTCAAGGAGTTTTTCCTGAACCCTCTGGGAACCGGAATCCAAACCAGTTTAATACTTATAATCATTAGTCAAGTAGCGGTGGCTATCAAGCGGCAATCGGATGGAGAGAAACCTATTTGATCTATCATGGAAATGGTCACATTGTTGCAACATGCAGAAGGAAGAATGGAAACATGAATAATGGACCTTGGAGATCACCTGGAATGAACCCGGACACCCTGTCAGAACCTGCAAAATGAGAAAGAACATATCAGATGATATACCGGTCACTCCGGAAAGAAAGATTGATGTTGAAACTATTAAAATAGATATGAAGACATGGAAGAAGAAACCTGAAGAAGTGTCACAAGAAGAACCAGTTTCTGCACCTAGTGTGGGAGTCGCTGAACCAGCAAGCTAAGCTACAGAAAAGCTTAGGGGGAAACAAATCAGTGAAATGTTTCGAACCCCTGGTTTACACCGGTAAAAGACCTTAACCGGTATGTGATACCTGTCAATTGGCAGAAGAGCGAAAATGGTAAAAGGCAAATTAGGGTTTACGCCCTAATGGTGGAGCATTTATTATGGTAGGTGAAGAATTCGTTTAAAAGGGATTTTCAAGTCATTTTCACTTATCAATTTGCGAGCGAAGAAGTTTTCAAGTGCAAAGCAACAAAACGTAATTTGTCTTGCAATATGGAGAGATTTCAAAACTTTGAAGAAGAATCAGAAGATAATATCAATCGGTCAAGTGTAGAACTCAAAGCGGTAATCCAGCAACCGAAGTAGTGTGTGGCGAAGTGGAATTTGCAAGCCCTAAATCTCGACATGCGAAGGTATTTTTCAAGCTTCTCTGTTTATCATGGCTTCTGCATCGCACTCTAGTTCTAGTGCACTCGTTGATTCAGTTGATTTCATCCAATGGAAGGCAAAATATAATGCCCTATCCCAAATACCTATTGGCGTTATAGTTGAGGAAGGGATTTCCGATTACATTGACTGTAAAATTGAAGACCTAGGATCTCTAGTGATCCATTCTCAGTTAAGCCTATTCTGCAGGAAGGACAAGAAGATCAAACCAGAATACAACATCTTGGAAAAGAAGAAGCTTCACAATGCAATTTATTTCCTTGAAGAATTTACAGATGATCACATCCATATCATTCTAAGCAGAGTGCATGGTGACAAAATGTATTTAGAACGGACACGTGACATCACACCAGAAGTGATTCATGCCATCACCAGTTTCTATAACGTTGGAGATGTGCCTGCCCTAAGGAAAGTCATTAAGACGGAAATGACCAAGCTTACCAGTTCTATGAGTGACAAACGGGGAATGACTATCAATACCATCAAGGATGATCTGGTCAAATATGTCTGCATCATGATAGGTTACCGAACATTCCATGCTAGTAGAATTAACTCTGTCTCTGCTACAGCGGTAAATGACTCCTATAGGATGATCATGGAAGATGCCTCGTTTGATTTATGCACCTGTATGCAAAGGCAACTTCTGGTGAATCTGAAGTCAATTAAATAGGACAATGCCTTGAAATTTAAATTTGGACAACTATTGGTCAGATTGTTCTTCTACTTCCAAGGCTACATCCCAAGAGTCGGTGATATTCAGTGGTTTGCTAACCAACCGGTTACCAAGCAAATTAGAGAAAGTCTTCAAGCGGTTGGAACCGGTTATCCTGAAGTCCTAAACAAATACTTTGATGAGTTCAAACGCAAGATGAGCCAAAGGGTAAGAATATCCGGTGATATTGTCAAGAAGTATGAAGAGGACATCTGCTTCACCATCAGAGTAGATGAGTGTATAATGCAGGCGATTGAGCCTAGTAAAGAAAAGGTGGAACCTATGGGATATGAGGTCATTTGTGGTATGCTAGATGGGTATGCTTCTACCCTACTTGCCTCGCCGCTTGATGCTAAGAAGAAGAGAACCGACACCTATCTAGAAATGGTTAC
The DNA here is from genome assembly GCF_030272615.1 of Cryptomeria japonica. Lineage (NCBI taxonomy): Eukaryota > Viridiplantae > Streptophyta > Pinopsida > Cupressales > Cupressaceae > Cryptomeria > Cryptomeria japonica. The sequence continues at coordinate 266,943,600 of NC_081414.1, forward strand.
ACTGGTTGAAGAGCCTTTAGTAAAGAAGGGAAAGGCAGTGCCATCTGTGTCGGCACCGGTTACTCCAGCAAGTCCTAAAGTGACCAAGCAATCACCAGCAAAGAAGAAACAAGAAGTTGCACCCGCCAAGGTATTTGAGAGGAAGCGAAAGACAAAAGGCAACACATCGGACTCAGAGGACACAGAATCTAAAGAACAATCTAAGAATACTAGGCAAACAAGGAAGAAGACAAAGACAACCAGCAATGAACCGACATCATCAGCACTGGTAAAAATTGATATTTCCTCTTACAAACCTTTGGCACATTGTCAAAGAACTATCAAGAATATTAGGAGAAAAGTGTTGAGTGATTTAGTAGACTGTTTTGATGATTTCAATGACAATGAGAAAGAGGAAGTAGAACAGAAAATCATTCAATATTTATGTATTAATGACTGATCACCATCAGAAATTAAATTTGTGACACCGGATTCTTTATACAATTCTTTAGATAACAAGTGGTGCATTGCCATAAAAAAGGAATAGGAAATAAGAGAGGAAATATTTGCTCAATATTTTCCTGATGTGTCTAATTCAGAACTTTATGAAGTTATGGAAAAATATAAAGACATCTTCTTCATGAGAAGAAGGAGACTCTTGTTGCTAGAAGGGAAAGTCCCTGAAGTGGTAAAAGATACCCACTCTCATGCCAAAGTCGCTCTGAGGTTGCACCAAGTGTCCGAAGCCAACAAGAAAGCTGAACAAGAACCAGAAATTGAAAAACTGGATGAGGTGTATGATAGTGCAGGAGAACCGATCACTGAACAAATGGACCCTATTGACGATGATGCTTTGGATGGTGAAAATGTCACCCTGGATACAACAAAGGACAAAGCTGACAAAAAGAAAGTGGACAAGGAGAAACAGGACAAAGAAAAGACTGACAGAGAGAAAGCGAAGAATGAGAACAAGAAACAAGATGAGGAAAAGAGAAAATAGGAAGCGAAGAGGAAACAAACAGAACAAGAGAAAAAGAGTAAAGAGGAAGAAGAGAAGAGAAAAGAAGAGGAGAAGAGGAAGCAAGAGGAGGAGAAGAAGAAATAGGAAGAAGAGAAGAAGAAGAAGGAAGAAGAAAAGAAACGGGAAGAGGAGAAGAGGAAGCAGGAAGAGGAGAAGAAGAAGCAGGAAGAGGAGAAGAAGAAGAAGAAGAAGGAAGAAGAGAAGCGAAAAGAAGAAGAAAGTTAGAAGGAAGAAGAGAAAAGAAAGAAAGAAAGAAAGAAGTAGAGGAGAAAGAGAAGGTCGAAGAAGAAAAGAAAAAAGCCAAGGACAAGGAGGAAGTGGCAAAGAGCGTACAAGTGGAGATCCCAAAGGCAACCGATAGTCAAGCCAAACTAGCTGATATTACCAGTCACATTGACCTCCAGTCTGCAAACGAAACGGAGCTACTACAAAGCATTAAGCTTTACCAAGAGCGCCTAGAAGCGTTAAGGAGGAAGAAGGAGCAAGATGTTATTCAAACTATTATGGAAACTCTTACAAGTTTGATTCCTGGTACCAACCTCCCAAGTACCTATTCCTCTCTAGCTCAACTAAAACTCTTATGCATAGTTGTAGAGGACCATGTGCAATGCCTGGAAGATGTTGTTGAAGCCAATGCTCAAAATAAGCATCAAAAGGCACTGAACACTGCCTTAGTGAAGAAGTTAAATGAGCTCCAGTCTGAACTTCAGAAGGCATAGAAGGACATAAGAGATGCTATGGATGAGGGGAAATTACTACTCATTAAGATAAGCCAACCCTATCTATTATGTGATGATGTGCTTGCTCAGAAAGACAAACTTCAATCTGATTTGTAGGCATATATAAGCACCTTCAAGATGCCCTATGATTCCTTCACCACATTTGGGCAAATCATTCATCGGTTTCAACTCTAGACTGCAAGAATAGAGTTAGAGATTAGCAACCGGACATGAGATTTGCAGGAACTTCAACTGGTTCTACTACCAAGAGTGCAAATACTTCAGAAATGTTATCTCAATCTGGATGCCTTAACGATCACTCAAGAGATGAGTACCCTAGATGCCATGGAGGAACAGGTTTTCCAAATGCAAAAGGAAAGTGAGGTTGCTACTTCATTGATTTAGTCATGGTCTTTATCCATGAAGACATTTATGCAGGACTTTAAATCTGTTTTTGACAAGTTTCACTCTTTATTGTCATAAACATTATTTTAATGATAATGGAAATAGGGGTTATTCAGCTGTATTTTGTCATTGTTGGCAAAGGGGGAGTAGTATTCTGTATTTAAAATTTTGATGCATGTTATGTATACTTTCATGTTTATCTCTATAAGAGAGTAGTATACATTGTATTTTCTACAAAAGAGGTAGTGTATATGCTTAGGGGGAGTAATTTTGATTATGGCATATTTTTTTGTTGTAAAACACTTAGATGTCAAAAATTTTCCTAAGTGTTGCCATCAATGCCAAAGGGGTAGATTGTTGGCATTTTTGATGATGTTGTTGTGATTGTCATTGATGGACACACACTTTCTTTGAGATCACTTTTTGTATGTATGAGTTATGCTCAACTGGTATTTTTTCCAAACCAGTATTATGTATTATAGCCTTTAGGCTATCGATTTTTGCAGAAAGTGTCTACCGATCCCAAGCGGTATGAAGACCTCAAGCAGTTCGAGGATCTCAAGTGGTACAAAGGAATTGAAGCAGCAGTTATAATTTTTCCCAGTCTTCATTTTGGGAAACCGGTAATCGGTAAAATATGTGAACCGGTAATAGGTAAATGTATGAACTGGTATTATTTTTGTGATGAGTTATCATCCACTGACACTTTGGCAGTGATTCTGTGTCATGTTACCAAATGTGTCCAGATGCACTAAACCTAGGAACTTGCAATGTAATCCTATTGGACCGACATGAAATCAGGTTCCTTTATAAGGACATCATGTCTAGGGTTTTAGAAGGTGTTAGGGTTTTTCTGTGGTTGATGAAGTTTTTGCATGTGCAATCACAGAAGAAGATTAGGTCTGTGTGAAGAAACAGAGTGTGAAGATATTGAAGACTGAAGTAATGCTGAAATGCATTAACAATGAGCTATCAAGGATCTAACCAAGCATAATGTGCTAGTATTTAGATCACTCACTTGTTGATTACTTACATCTTCGACAAGTCTATAACCCTTAACCGGGTAGGCCTGGCAAAACCTTTGTAAATCCTCTAACAAGGTGGTTCACAATTGTGGATTTGAAATCTTCTCACAAGGTAGTCTTTAATCAGACTTATCTCCTAACAAAGATTGAGATTCCTAACAGGATCTGTTGTGGTAAAGAACATTGTATGACCTTAACCAGTCTGGTTACTATTCTGCAGATAGTTACTTGTGAGTTTCATCTCACCGTGGTTTTTCCCATTTGGGTTTCCACGTCAAAATCTCTTGTGTTATGGTGATTGTGCTTTTGTGGGTGAATGCCTTATTTGTTGTTTGGTTTGCATTTGTGTTAACCGATTTGTCAGTAAAACTGTTATACCAGTTTACTGCTAAACTATTTAAGTGTTTAAGTTCATTATTTTTTGGTATACTAATTCACCCCCCCTCTTAGTATTCATCAGGTATATGCAGGAATGGCATGACACCAGTTTGGAGATACTACGGAGATCAACAAAGAGGAAAATGGAGGACAATCGGTCTATGACTTGGAAGAGGTTAACTCTTAACCGGTATCTATGTTCCAACTAGTTTTACTAATTGTGTGATGAGTTATTTGTAACCGACAGATTTGGCAGCAATCTATGATGTGTTATACAAGATTGTCCAGATACACTACACCTAGGAAATTGTGATGTGATTCCTGAGCCGACATAATATCTAATGTCTATATAATGACATTGTGATGAATTATTTTGATGATGTGAGATACAAGTGATAAGTTGTTGCGATTTACTGAAGGCATTTTAGAGTATGTCAGTGATACAGTTTTGAGACAGTAGGAGAGGATCTACACAAGAAAGATGTGTTATTTTTAGATCACACCACCTGTTTTTTTCTAATCACTACAACAGTCAAATCCCCTAACCAGGTAAGCTCTAACAAGATTCATTGTACAAATCCTCTAACCAAGTGATCCATTAGTTTGGGTTTTGAAATCCTCTACCGAGGTTACTCCTAACAGGGTAATACCTTAAACAAGGTATAGCTCCTAACAGGGCTTTGGAATCTTTAACATGATTTGCTCCTAGCAGAGCACTTTGTAGACCTTAATCAGTCAGTTGTCTATTACTGCAGATAGTTAACTTGTGATTCCCATCTCACCGTTGTTTCTCTAGTTGATTTTTATGTATAAACACTTGTGTTACGGTGGATATTTTACTTGCTGTGGATGCTTTAATATCATTTTGTAATGCATGCATAGTTTTAAGTAAACTAGATAACTATCTTTACTGATATGTTTTTAAAGTGGTATTGTTTTTGTTGTCACTGATTTAGCCCCCCCTTAATGCTTTATAAGTCTATCAAACATGTGGTATCATCCTGCGAAGCTGCAATGGTAAATGTCCCTGCACCTTCCAATCGCGAGGTCATGGGGACCGTCAGATCGGGCCGCTCTCTAACTCCCTGCCATGGTGACCGCCAACAATAACTGCTTAACCATCGAGCACCTTTTGATTAGCCTTTAAAACATCTTTGTCCATTTTTCAGCATGTGTGAAAAGATGCACCTTTTAGTTGCCCAAGCTTTAACTTATTCTTATTGACCTTTGATTTAAAACCCCCTTTTACACCTGCCTTGGCCAACTACGTTGGGACATATGGAATATTTCAGATAGATGGCAACTCCTCACGATCCCGTGATGAGTAGGATGGTCAAACCAGGTCATCGTGGCATTGTGGGGACTTTAGAAAAAAACACTACACTGACAAGAAAAGAAAAGGGACCCGCCCATGGGGAAGTAAAATAAAGTGTGCTTAGACTTAGGGGAAAACAACAAGGGGACGACACAATAGATTAACACCTAGGAAAAAATACATGGCCCCTCCAATGATTAGCTGGCCCTCAGGCTCAAGTCAAAAAGGTAACACAGAATTATAATAGGTTTAAGGGTTTTAATGAGAGGACTTGATCAAAATTATAAACCCTAAACCCTAAGCTTGAGGGCGATGACATAGACCAAATAAATGGTAGATAGCAATGAATGGAACTTCCAATTTTTGGTCATGACACATCTGCCAGAGATGCCAACCTATCAATCTAAACTCTCCACTGCATCTTGTCTGATCTCTCCACTACATCTACATTAGCCAAAGCCCTACACACACAAATGATTTTCTGCATGATAACTCTACAACCTACAACACGTGTTGTTTCTTTGTTGTTTCTCCATTGATGTCAACATATGTTGCTAACCAATGCAAATCAAGAGGAAATTAAATGAATTTCAGACCTATGCAAGGAATTGTTGTTTGCAATGCTTGCAACACCTACTGAAAACAAGCACTTTGGAGATCCAGCAACATTCACCGGCAAGCAAGTAAACTGTGCAACAATTATTGGTATATGGTTCACCGGTAGGATATAATGTTCACCAGTACCTGGAAAGATATGGAAGAGACTTGGTAATGTCGAAGACATCATGTGGACACTTTGTTTTGAAGAATTAATCATTGGTATATTCATATTTGCATATTTGCTTTTACCGACAAATAGGTCCAGGTTATCTAGGGTTACACCGGCAGGTTTATCTTTTCCAGATCAGCATGGCACGCTATGGAGATGATTTATTATTGATGTAAATGCATTAAGCCAACATGTTTAATTGGTTATTGCATCGGATATTATATTGTATGTAAAATGTTTTTATTGTAATATCTTGTAGAGCCAACCTACTAAAATTGGTCTTAGGGTATGGTATAAATGTAAGATCTTATTTGTAAGATCAAGTGTGGGATGTGAAAAAGAATTGTGTGAAGGCATATGCGAGATCAAGCAAAGGAATACATGAAGACATCATTTGAAGGTGAAGTTAGGTTTTTGTATAAGCATATCAGCATTACACCGGTACTGAATCCAGCATATGAAGATGCTATTTTGTGCAGTACATTCTTATTGGATTTAACCATCCAACTGTAGTCAATGTGACTCCCATTTTGTGATTGAGCAGTGAGCTCTAGGCTATTGGCCTTTCTGCATGTCCAGACCCCATTATGTATACTTACTATCTGCAGTAGTATCATCTGATTGTGGGTAAGGTTTCCCACCATGGTTTTTCCCCTTACAGGGTTTCCACGTACAAATATTGGTGTTATGTGTTGTGGATGAATTTATGTTTATGTTTCATGCATTAATCCTTACTGGTATAGCAATTTACTGTTAACACTATCTACCGGCATACTTAACTGGTTTACCGGTATTAAGCATTAAGTTGGTTAATTGGTTTTTGGTTTGAATTTATTAAGACAACTGATTCACCCCCCCCCCCCCCAACCTCAGTTGTCTCCAGGACCTAAGAATTGGTATCAGAGCTTAGTCCTCTTTTGCAGAAGTTTAACAACTTGAGGAGATCCAATGTCTACTAATTACTTCAGGAAGGATAGTCCTAAACTTGATGGAGCCAACTATGGGATATGGAAGATCAGAATGGAGACACATCTTAATTGCATTGGTAAAGACATCTGGGAAGTTACTAAGAATGGTTATACTATTGTTGTAGCTGGTCAGACTGCTCCAACTACCTTAGCTAAAGATGAAGAGAATGATTGCAAAGCAAGAGAAGCACTTTTGAGCGCATTATCAGATCAACAAATCATGGGATTATCAGATAGGTCTACTGCTAAAGCTATTTGAGATCATTTGGAAACACTAAATGAAGGAGATTCCATAGTCAAGATTGCAAAAATTGAAAGCTTCCGAGTTAGGTATGAACATCTAAAAATGGAAGAAGATGAAAGGATTTCTGCTTTTATGGAAAGAGTAAATGAAATTGTTTTGGGAATTAAATGTTGTGGAGGAACTTTGAGTGAGGATGAAATTGTTTCAAAAATCTTAAGAGGTTTGCCACCGGCATATAAAATGAAGGTTACTGCTATAAATGAGTTGAGAACAATGCCTAATACATCAGTAACTAGGGATATATTAATTGGAAAACTTTCAGCCTTTGAAATTGAGGAATTTGGTCATGTTGCTACTATAAAGACAGATTTGGCCTTTAAAGCATCAACATCATCTGCTCCATCATTTGACAAATCAGACTGGAGAGCCTTTTATGCAAGAGAACTTGAAGAAACTAGGAAGGAGAATGAAGAACTTGAAGAACTTGAAGCATTATTTGCAAGAAAAATGCCAAAAGGTCCAATTGGAAGTAAGTATGAAGGTAAAGCACCCTTTAAATGTTTTAACTGCAATAAGATTGGTCATATGGCTTCAAGATGCCCTGATAGACATGATAGACGAAGAGAAGAAGCTAGAAGAACATACAAGCCTAATCCTGAATATCAGAGATACAGATTCAAGAAGAACAAAGACAAATCTTGTTACATTGTTGATGAAGGTGTGATTGATGATTCTGATGAGGATCCAACAGACAATGGATGGGTTTTTGTTGCTATAACAGAAGATCAACCGGCACCTACTGCTCAACTGGTAGAACAAGCCCTAGCAGCCAAAGTTGAAGTAAAGGATGAATGGATCATTGACTCAGGATTCTCACATCACATGACTGGAGACAAAGGTAAATTCTTGAACTTTCAAGAATACAATGGAGGTTTAGTAAGATTTGGAGATGGCAAAGCCTGTTCAATCAAAGGTAAGGGTTCAATATCTCTTGATGGTAAGCATAACACTAACAATGTCTACTATGTTGAAGGATTAAAGCATAATCTTTTAAGTGTTGGTCAATTAGTTGAGAAGGGATTTCAGTTACAGTTTAAAAATGGAAAATGCAAAATCATGAATAGAACTGGTATGGCAATTGCAACTGGTAATCAAACTAGAGGTAATATATTTTATTTGAATAATAGTGAAAAGGCATGCTTAATTACACATATAGATGAAAGTTGGTTATGGCATAAGAGACTATGTCATGTAAACTTTGATTGCATGGTAAAAATCAGTACTTCTAAGGCAGTTAGAGATCTACCTAAAATTGTGAAACCACAGAATACAATTTGTAAGGAATGTCAATTTGAAAAACAAGTTAGAGCTAGTTCCAAAAGTATTCCAGAAAAATCCAATAATGCTCTTGATTTGATTCACACTGATTTATGTGGTCTAGCTAGAACTAGAAGCTTACAAGGTGATAGATATTTCATGCTAATTATTGATGATTATTCTAGAATGTGTTGGGTTACTTTTCTCAGAGAAAAATCAGAAGCACTTGGGAAGTTCAAACTGTTCAAAGCAATGGTTGAAAATGAAACCGGTAAGAAAATCAAATGTTTAAGATTAGATCAAGGAGGAGAATTCACATCTAAGGACTTTAATACATTCTATGAAGTGAATGGAATCAGAAGACAGTTATCAGCACCTTGGACACCACAGCAGAATGGAGTTGTTGAAAGGAAAAATAGAACTATCTTGGATGCAGCAAGAAGTATGTTATCAGAAGCAAATCTACCACATGTGTATTGGAGAGAGGGAGTTAGCACTGTTGTCTATACATTCAACAAAGTTGACATCAAAGGTGAAACTGGTAAGACCCCTCATGAACTATGGTTTGGTAATACTCCTACTCTTAAGTATTTTAGAATTTTTGGAAGTAAATGTTATATTAGAAGAGATGAGTATATTGGCAAATTTGATCTTAGAAGTGATGAAGGAATATTTCTTGGTTATTCATCTAAGAGCAAGGCATATAGATGTTTTAATAAGAGATTGCAGAAAATTGTTGTGAGTACAAATGTAAAGATTGATGAACAATTCAGAGGAACTTCAAGTTATATAGACTCTGAACCGGCAATAGAAATTTTGACAAATGAACCTACACTGAATCCACCAGTACAAAATGAAGATCCAGTTACCCCGGTATCATCAAAAGATTCCACAATAATTGAAGAACAACAACAAACTAAGACACCCCAGTATGTAAGATTGAATCATTCTGAAGATCAGATAATTGGAAACAAATTTAAAGGAGTTATGACAAGAGGAAGATTGGCAAATGAAGAGGTATGTCTTATTTCTCAAATTGAACCATCATCTATCAATGAGGCATGTGAAGATAAATTTTGGATTAAAGCTATGGAAGAAGAATTAGGACAAATTGAGAAAAATAATACTTGGACATTAGTTCCCCGGCCTAAAGATAAAAATGTAATTGGAACCAAATGGGTATTTAGAAACAAACTTAATGAAGATGGTAAGGTTGTCAGAAATAAAGCAAGACTAGTGTGTAAGGGATATTCTCATAAAGAAGGAGTTGATTACAATGAAACCTTTGCATCGGTAGCTAGAATTGAGGCAGTTAGATTATTCTTGGCTTTTGCAGCTCACAAGGATTACAAATTTTATCAAATGGATATTAAATGTGCATTTTTGAATGGAAATCTTGAAGAGGAAGTATATATTGAACAACCTGATGGATTTTCTTTAACAGATGACAATGATATGGTTTGCAGGTTAAGAAAATCTCTGTATGGATTGAAACAAGCCCCAAGAGCTTGGTATGCAAGGTTGGATAAATATCTTTTGAAGATTGGTTTTACTAAAGGAAATGCAGATAGCAATTTATATTACAAAATAACTAATGATGACATCTTGATTATTGAAGTATTTGTTGATGATATAATCTTTGGAGGAGAAGATGGATTATGTAAGGAATTTTCTCTTAAAATGCAGCAAGAATTTGAAATGTCTATGATTGGAGAAATAAAATTCTTTTTAGGTTTGCAGATTTCACAGATTGATAAAGGTATATTTTTTAGTCAATCCAAGTACTTGAAAGAATTACTAAAGAAATTTGGGATGGAGAACTCTAAACCGGTAAGCACGCCTATGACTACAAATGACAAATTATCTCAAAGGGATGAATCTACACCTGTTAATCCAACTAGATACAAATCTATGATAGGAGGTTTACTGTATTTGACACAAACTAGACCTGATATTATGAATGCAGTATGTATTGTTTCTAGATTTCAAAGTAATCCTAGGGAAAATCATGAATCAGCAGTAAAAAGGATTTTCTGGTACTTACAAGGCATAGCAAATCTTGGATTATGGTATCCTAGAGATGAAAATTTTGACTTATGTGCATACACAGATGCAAATTGGGCAGGAGATGTGGATGATAGAAAAAGCACCACTAGAGGAGCATTCTTTCTTGGAAAGAGATTAGTTTCTTGGTTGAGTAAGAAATAGAGTTGTAAACCTTTATCAATAGTAGAATCAGAATATGTTGCAGCAGCAACTAACTGTACACAGGTACTATGCCTTAAGCAAATGTTGAAAGACATAAAGGTAAAATGCAAGGAACCTATTACTATCTATTGTGATAACACTATAGCAATTGATATATCTAAGAATCCGGTATTACATTCTAAAACAAAACATGTTTCTATCAAACTGAATTTTCTAAGGGAAAAAGTTGAAGAAAAGGAGATAAAACTGGTTTATGTGAATACTAAAGAACAACTTGCAGATATTTTTACAAAACCTTTGCCTAAGGAGACCTTTGAATATCTCAGAGATTAGCTTGGAGTCATACCACCACCAGTAGAGACTTAGACAATTGATGATTGTCATCAACCGGCAGAATTAAAAAGACAAATCTTTTACTTTGGTATTTGATGAGGAAGCTACATCTCAGGGGGAGTAATTGGTATTTTGTATGAAATTGAATTTTGTAGCTTTGGCATTTGATGTCAAAGGGGGAGAGATATCTATGGAAAAACACATTATCTTTTGAAGAATGATTGGTATTAATCTTTGGATAAACACATGTTGCTCCCAGGGCTAGAAATTGTTGTTTAAGGGAGATTGATTGGTTTTTGGTATTTGGCATTTCTGTTTTGGCACTTTGATGGTTTTTCCATCTTGTGTTGCAATCAATGCCAAAGGGGGAGATTGTTGGTATTTTGGTATGGTTTTGTCATTGATGTCAACACCTACTGAAAACAAGCACTTTAGAGATCCAACAACATTCATCGGCAAGCAAGTAAACTGTGCAACAGTTACTGGTATATGGTTCACCGGCAGGATATAATGTTCACCGGTACCTGGACAGATATGGAAGACACTTGGTAATGTCAAAGACATCATGTGGACACTTTGTTTTGAAGAATTAATCATTGGTATATTCATATTTGCATATTTGTTTTACCGGCAAATAGGTCCAGGTTATCTAGGGTTACACCGGCAGGTTTATCTTTTCCATATCAGCATGGCACGCTATGGAGATGATTTATTATTGATGTAAATGCATTAAGCCAACATGTTTAATCAGTTATTGCATCAGATATTATATTGTATGTAAAATGTTTTTATTGTAATATCTTGTAGAGCCGACCTACTAAAATTGGTCTTAGGGTGTGGTATAAATGTAAGATCTTATTTGTAAGATCAAGTGTGGGATGCGAAAAAGAATTGTGTGAAGGTATATGCGAGATCAAGCAAAGGAATACACGAAGACATCATTTGAAGGTGAAGTTAGGTTTTTGTATAAGCATATCAGCATTACACCGATACTGAATCTAGCATATGAAGATGCTATTTTGTGCAGTACATTCTTATTGGATTTAACCATCCAACTGTAGTCAGTGTGACTCCCATTTTGTGATTGAGCAGTGAGCTCTAGGCTATTGGCCTTTCTGCATGTGTAGACCCCATTATGTACACTTACTATCTGCAGTGGTATCATCTGATCGTGGGTAAGGTTTCCCACCGTTGTTTTTCCCCTTACAGGGTTTCCACGTACAAATATTGGTGTTATGTGTTGTGGATGACTTTATGTTTATGTTTCATGCATTAATCCTTACCGGTATAGCAATTTACTATTAACACTGTCTAACAACATACTAAACTAGTTTACTGGTATTAAGCATTAAGTTGGTTAATTGGTTTTTGGTTTGAATTTATTAAGACAACTGATTCACCCCCACCCCCCTCTCAGTTGTCTTTAGGACCTAATATATAGTAAAGCTTTGATAGAACTAATGTCAGTGATTCTGAAGAGTTTATATGAAATTTTGGATGCAAGAATACTAATAGCTAGTAAAGAAGAAGAGAGGCTAAAATAATATGTTTTGGTAGAATTTTGTCCGATGATAGCTAAGGCAAAGATGACTAGAATTTTTAAACTAGCTATCCCTGAGTTTCATAGTAAGACTAGGGTTAATAAGATTATGATTGGAAAAATTGATAAAGTTGCAAAAGATATAAAGACAATTTTGAGGAAATTTTTGGTTGAGAACAAGTATGAAGTTGTCCCTAAGAAAACTCAGGTTAATCCAGAAGCTGAGGAGACAAAAGATGTTATTCTAGAAGATGCTCTAGAAGTTAATATTCCAAATGTACAATCAGTTGAGCAACCACAAGGTGATACATTTATTCTGGAAGTACAAGTTAATGTTCTGAATGTGTAGATTGTTGATCAAGGAAATGATAACACTTTGGAAAAGGTCAGAGTTGAGAAAACTGTAGAACATAAGGGTGAAAAGGGTGCAGAGGATGTAGATGAGGATAAGATCAAGGATGATAATCCTCTAAAGGAAGAAAAAACCAAGAAGAGTGAAAAGAAGGTACAGGTTGAGGTCAAGCAGGAACCAATTTTGACAAGAGACACTTGAAAAGAAGTGAAGGGAAAATAAATTGTTGATGACCCAGAATTCATGCAAGGATCGATCAATCTTGACTCTTTGTTGACTATTCAAAAGCTTTAGTTAGCATCATTCGTGCAAGCAAAAGTCAGTGAAGATCTATTGAGGTCTCACACTAAAGACAAAATTTTGGTAACCTTGGCATCTGACATTTTGGAAAAGTTGATGCCCTCTTTTCAAAAAGATCCATCTAATACTCTAGTCAGGCAACTACAGAATCTGATCAACTCAGTGGATAGTAATTTTGAGTCCTTTGAGAAATGTGCTAGGAGAAAGCTCAAAATGAGTTTAATGCTAAAAGGCTCTGAATTTTGAAGAAAATGATTACAAAAGATAGAGCCACATTAGGAGAGTGTGTGAAGAGCATGCAGGATGCAATATCCAAAGGTGGAAACTTGTATAATTCATGTCTATCCTTGAACAAGTTCACAATGGATATTAAGAAGAAGTCTCAGGAGCATAAGGATCAATTAGAAAGCATATCTAAGTCGGTTGATCCTTTGACAAATTCTTTGAATAATCATGAAGATCAGGTAATCTCATTGCTTGAGAAGATTTGGAGTTTAAGCTATGACCAAGAAAGGATAATTGGCAGAGTCAGAGAACTTAGGAGCCACATTGTTCCTAGGCTGGATATAAATCTTAGTGCCTTGCAGGATGCACAAAATGCTCTGACTGCTAATGAAATAGAAGATCTCAAGACTATAGAAGCACAAGCTTGTTTTTTTAGCAATCTTATAACCATTTTTGAGAATCTATAGAAGGGTTGGGACAGTTACCTGAATACGATAAAGAATTCCTATGCAGATATCTTTAAGTTTTTGTGAGTTAAGTTTGTATGTACATGTGTATATAGCATTTTTTTTTTCAATTTTTGGTTTCTAGGACCCTACCTTTGACATTGATGTCAAAGGGGGAGTGTATAACAGTGAAAAATGTTGATCTAAAGGGGAGTCTTAATTTTTGGAGTCCGATAGTCAGATTTTTGGTTGTTGTGTACATTACTTTGGTTTTGGTCAGACACTTAGTCATTTTTCACTAAATGTTGCCATCAATGCCAAAGGTGGAGATTGTTGGCAAGAGATACTGCATGTATGTATAGATGTTGTCATTCATGGAAACTGGTGTTAGATTCATATCTGTAAGTCATAATTCATTCATACTTGAAGATTGATTGAGTATTTGTAAGCTCCGATGAGAAGAACAATGTATCTGGCAGAGTGTACAGTTGTTGGTTAGCAAATCATTTGTGCTATGTATTTTTCTTTATGGATCTTGGAGAAGAATTGTGATCATGTAATATGCCTTATTCTAGGTTTGTGGCCTCCGATGATAATTTTTGGGTAATTTGGAAGTTCCAGGAGACAAGTTTTTGGCTAGAAGAGTGGTTATCAGCAGTAACGTGTGAAAATTCATTATGCAGATCTTGTGGATTAATTTTGGTGATTGTTTGTGTGTTTGAGGATGTTGATCTGACATGTGGGAAGTGTGTGGACATTTTTTTTTGGTCGGATTGGTTTTAATTGGATCAAGCCAACTTGTGTACACATTTCATCTTTTGTGTCATGTTCTTGAAGCCGGCATGCTGAAGACCTAAATTGTTGATGCGGATATATTAGACCAGTTGATTTGATCATTTTTTATATTGATGGTTAAGTGTAAAGTGTGTATGAGTGATTGTGCACAATTTCAAGTGCACAATTGAAGAATTTATGCTTCAGAATACAACAAAATATCATAACATAGTAGTATTGCAGAACAGAGTATTTTGTGCTTAACTGGAACTATTTTTGGCATTTGTAGATGTTTCTTATCAATTCATTCCAATTATTATATGTAATCATTTTGTAACGCAGTGGGTCTTCCAAGGTTGGAGCCCTTACTTGTAATTAAGTAGTGAACTCTAGGTAGTGTGCCTAAATGCATGTGAATTAACCTTATGTAATATTTTTATACTTCTAACAGAGTATATTAATATTGTGGGTTTGAATCCCACCATGGTTTTTCCCTTAACCTGGTTTCCACATAAAAATCTTGGTTTTATGGTATTGTTGATCTTTGCTTTGTGTTTTTGCACTTTATTTTTCTTCATTTTCATTAAGTGGTTGAAAGAACAGGTTAATAAAGTTAAAAATTGTAGAACAGTGATTCACCCACCCTCTCAATGTTCCTTTATTCCAACAATAGAAAACCAAACACATAACACTATGATTATGTGAATAAGCCCTTTCAGGGAAAATATCCACCAAGAAGAGATGGATGACTTGTATTATCAAAAATAATATATTAGAATACAACACTCTAAACTCTTCTCAAGTTTTCAATCCGACAACATAACCCTTGCAAAGAAAAACTTGAACAAACTCAATAACACTACCAACACAAGTTCTAAATTTAAGAAACCCCTAGGAGTATAAAACCACTATGATATCACAAAACAATATATGATAAAACCACTTGAGAAATCTCTTGCCAACTTCCTTAGAATAATCAATTCAACCCAAAATAGCCACTTAGCGATGCTCTTACAGTTATCATAAGGCATCTCTCTTACATGGGTTCCTAAGGAAGGAATCTGTCATATCCACCGTTATAAATATTGCCATAGTTGTCATAGTATATTATTATAATTGTCATAACTATCATAGAGGCTCTTAGAATTTATGGTTATAAACCTCCAAAATATCTGATTGTTAAGGTGGGCACCAAAATTGAGTAACTTAACCATTTTATTGTTACCATGATACATGTTTAGTGAAAAGTAGCTAAGTAACTCCCTACCAGTAAATAGATAATTATTGAGGCTAGTAAAAACATATTTATCATAGAAATAAAGTATTAATTACTACTATCTATGAAATCCTTAATCCCTTATGGTTCAATTACAAACAATAATAGGAGCAATTAACTACATTAATTTACAAGATTTATGGCACTAATCATTCTTTCACTTGACATTATACATTATAAATAGACCCATAGGATTAAATAATCATGAATCTACTAAGTACAAGTAACAAGGCTCATGGCCTTCCTGCACCTAGTAAACTTCTCTATGTTCACATATTTGGTAAGTGCATCTACAACATTCTTTTGAGTGTCAATCTTCTTCAACACAATTTGTCCATTCACAATCAACTCGTGAACAAAATGATATTTTACATCCACATGTTTAGTCTATACATTATACATAGTATTATTAGCTAAGTGAATTACACTCTAACTATCATAATTAATTTGAATAACCTTGCAATCAAAACAAATACCTATACACCTTTGTAACCAAACCACCCCCTTGGAGGCATGGGTAGTAGCTATATACTCTACTTTGTTGGTGGATAATGAAACGATAGCTTACCTTTTACTCATATAATTCACTACTCCCTGAAACAAATTAAACAGTTGCCCACTAGAGAACCTTCGATATCCAAGTCACCTACCCAATCTGCATCACAATTTCATGTATGTCTAATGCCTTATCCACATAGTTAGTCCCATGATATGCTAAAATTTAATTATAAGTTGTTGCCAAATATCTAAATACCCTTTTAACATGATTATAATTCTCTCTACTAGGGTTAGACATAAACCTACTTAAAACTCCAACTACTTACATGCAATATTTGGTCTAGTGTAAACCATTACATGCTTAAAAATTCCTACAACACTATGTCATGCCCAAATTTTAGGGCAAAAACGGAACGATTTTTTTTTTTTAAATACTAATTAATTAACAAGTTCGCTCACACGACAAGCGATAATGTATTTGCCATAACTATATTCGAGCTAATTCTGAAACGAACCAAGCATCGATTATTGTTTAATTTTATCTCCACGAGATACCTAGTCATTAAATTTTATTAAATCAATCACGTTAAAGAAATAGGAGAGGAAGATTGATTCGATCTCCAATAAGACCATATAGTCTAAACATCCATTTTTACTTAGATGATTATGATAATCGTTTTCAGTGTCATTTAATTTGGATAATTAAATCTACAAGGGTAAGGTTATTGACGAGAAGCTATTACTTGCCTTTAGAATGCCAATTGAAAATTATCCATTCTAACCTCAAATGGACTGTGTTTAAATTTCTCCTATTATAATCCAATTTAAAATTTTAATGCTCTAATTAAATTAGCTAGGGCAAAATTAAGTATTTATCACATTAAATACATTTAAAATTATAAGACTAGGCTTTATTCTTAAAATTTATATATTTCACTTTCCTTTTACTTCCTATTAGTAATCATACGGAGGTATTTAAATATTTAAATCTCTATTAAATACTTACTCCAAAGATATATATATATATATATATATATATATATTAATCCTTTAAAGAATATCTTTCCAATATAATAGTCAATATGCCTTCCAACCCTAATTAGGGATTTCTTTTTTTATATATATTAAATAACTCTAAACTAAATTGATCTAACATATTATTTTTATGTCTTTTACCCTAGCCCTACCCGGGCTAGGGTTTAATCTTTTTTTTTCTTGATTGCCATTTAATTCCCACAGGGCTGAAACCCCATGGCAGTGGCCACGTTTTTTTTTTGATGCAGGTGTTGTTGTTTGCAAAGGGGCGACAGGCCGAGGGCGCCACTGTGTGTACGCACAGTGGCGGCGCAGCACCACTGTGTGTCCACACAGTGGGAGCCGCTGGCGGCTCACACCATTGTGTGTCCACACAGTGGTGGCCGCGGCTGACACTGTGTGTCCACACAGTGGGAGCCGAAGCGGCCCACACTGTGTGTTCGCACAGTGGAAGTCGCGCGGCCCACACTATGTGCACACACAGTGGGGTCCGCGTGCAAGCCAAAAACCCCTTTTTTTTTTTTTTTTTTATAAAAAAAATTTTAAATATATTTTATATATATATATATATATATATATATATATTTATAAATATAAAAATTATAAGTGTGAAAAAAAAATTATTTTTTTTTCTCAAAAGTTTTTACATGCAAATTTATTTTTTTTTAAAAACAAATTATCAAAGGAAAACATTATGTTAAATCAAATTACATGTGCACATATAAATGTATATATATATATGTGTGTGTGTGTGTGTGTGTGTGTGTGTGTGTGTGTGTGTGTGTGTGTGTGTGTGTATATATATATATATATATATATATATATATATATATATATATATATATATATATATATATATATATATATATATATATATATAATTGGTATGTAAGCTTAGGCTCCTTTTTTTTATTTATTTTAATTGCTGATAAAAAGAATGAAGTAAATCTATTGCTAAGCTTTTTATCAACACTATTTAGAAATACAATATACTTTTCTATAATAAATACATTCATTGATTTCTCAACTAATAAAACAACTAATTTATTTACATGTTAAAAGCAAATACAAATCATGATTTTCTACAATTAAAATTGAGATAGATTCTCAGCTAAAAAGAAGAACTTAGATTTAAATAAAACTGATTTTTTTTTTTTATATTACAAAAGAAGCTTTTGCATGCAAATCAAAGCAATCCCTTTACTTTTCAAAATAGAAATAGAAATATATCTGCCTTTTTACAACTCTTTCAATATTCTGCAAATATTACAAGATGTTTCTTTATTTAACTACAATATTAAATCACTTGTCCTATCTCAAAATTACAACTTGCCTCTCATTCAACGAACGAGGTATATTTCTACTAACAAATTTAAACAAATAACTGCAAATGGATTTAAGTATCTTCAACAATAATCTTTTGCATCTCTTCACTGTTCTTATTCTCTTCTCCTGACTTTTCCTGCATAATAGAACACAATATGACCACGGAGTGCTCACCTCCCAGCCTAGGCTAACTGGTAGCCACCCCCGAGCTCGGAGAACCAATTCCTAGACAGGTAACAAATAGGCAAACACATAGAAAGCAAAATACATACAGATTTTTAGACACACTCCCAACTTGGCTTCACAGCACCACACTTTGGTGATGACATTTTTAAGGGTGGTAGTGGACCAATACCCTGAGGAGAACTGCAAGTATGAAATAAACAAGTAGCCACCTCATGGCACAATAAATATATCAAGAATCTCAACCCCTTATTCCTTATGCCCCCCAAAGGCATTCTAGCCTTATATCCCTCCTTATGACCCCCATTGCACAAACAGGCCATGCAGCAAGGGTCACACAAAGATCCCTTGTGATCGCTCTCAAATGAGAGTCTCTCACTCGAGGGTTGTCACTGCTACCACCCACAAGATCCTCTTCTCTCCCAAGAGTAAGAGGTCTTGAGAAAACTCCCAAAACACAACAAAGCATAATGCAAGATTTTCAAATGAAATTCTAAAACAAGACATACAAAAACACAGATTTCTTTCACCAAATCATACACTCAAACACATGCAAGAAAATAACCATTTTAAAGAATGATCAAACCAACCTTAATCTGCCCAATGGTAGTTTTGAAATTTGAGGAAGAGTTGTCCAATCCACGAATCTTCTTCCTTCTACCCTTAGTCAATTTTTCTATTCCAAACTATTATTTTCTTTTCAAAATTTCTCTTGTCTCCAAAAATGGAGAGTGGGTGATTACCCTCCAATTCTCAAAAAATCTTGCTTAAGAAGCTCATTCTCTGAGTTCTCACAAGTTTCTAAAAACCAAAAAGGAAAGTAAAGCAGAAAGCAAAAAGACTCTCCCTCCAAAAGGAAAAATCTCAATTAGATTTAAACTTTTAATTTTCAATTTTCGCACAACTCAAAAAAGCCAATTTTTAAAGCGTTAAAAAGATCATTAAAAAGTAGAAACTTGCCTAAAATTACCCCTAACCCCTAGGTATACCTTATGGGCTTTAGGAAACCCTATTAAACTACCCCTAGGTGTTCATTTAACCCATTTTAAACCCCTCTGAAGTTTATTTTCGGGTCAAACATATGTTGACCACTCCAAAGATTATATTCCCAAAGTATTTATGACAACACACTCTATTATTTAAGAAAAACTATAGTTAAACACTTTCCCACCAAGAGACACAAATAAAACATTTAAATTTAAATCCACACGTGTCAAGTGACACAAATAAAACACTTTTACAAATTAAAACATGGAATTGTCTCTTGTGGTTTTTACACATTAAATTAAATAACACTTAACACTCATGCAGCATATACTATTACGAATAAAATACAACACGAATGGGGTGTTGTCTCTCCAAATAGACAACCCCTGGCTTACGAACATACATAAGTCTAGGTTTGGTTCTCCGTAATTTTCCATGGTCACATGGTAAATTTCCTACGCATCTCATTTAACACATTAGTACTTTCAAATATCCACATATAATATAATTCAAAGGAATAACAATACACATCATCACTTGCATACAATTTTCATCTGCACAGATTAAATACATCTTTTATCAAGCAAAATTCTCATAAACAATTTCATCCCAATTCACATAAACTTAACCATACATCATAGTTCTATTATCATAGCAAAGTCCTGCAAATTAAATAACGACATCTATCATTGCAATATCATCCTATCTAACAATCATGTAGTGTTCTATCTCATAAAGCATATAATTAAATCATCAAAACATAGCAATTTTATCCAAATCCTGAAATCATATAAGTTCTAAGTCTCAAAATGCATCAAAATAAAGTATCCATAATAGTCTAAATATAAAATCCACTGAATGTCAGACTGAGTCGAGGTGAGGCCTCACACACTAGCATTAGATACATTAGACATGTCCTCTAAATCATCATCATTTTTAGGACACATATCTAATAAAACCTTACTGCCAAACTGTGAAGGAATTCTTATTGATTTACAATCCTGCATACTAAATTTATTCAAAATAGTGTTGTAATGGTGCAAATTTAGAAATTAGGGTTTCAATGATAGAACCACAAGTAATCCCAAATTGACCACTACAAGGGGAAATAGGGGTGAACCTAATAGATCTAGGCTAAATCCCACTGAGGTAAGGCTGAGAATTTATATTAGATTCGCCTAGATTAGGGTTTGACCTCCTCTTTCCAAGGATTGAATTGGATTGATTGAAAATAAGGTAAAATAGGTGATAATTAAGGCATCCTGACAAAAATAGTAAACTACAGATATCCCATGGAGCCACCGACTTGGATTTGGGTATAATAAGATGTCTGGAATCTATTCTCAAAAGTTCAACCTAATTTTTCAAGACTATGTAGTATCAATTCACCATGGTCCTCTGAATTTTTTCTCATCAAAAGTTAAACATGTTCGTCATTATGAACTCTATCGATCCTCCCAAGTATAGCTGCACCTATTTCCTACACAGAAAGAAATGGAAAGATATCAGAGATAGGGATATGCCTAATTTAAACCCTGATTTGGGAACTAACCTTGAATGAAATAATGCAAATACTGAAATAAATGTTGAATAGGTATACCTCATATCTGAAATTGTTGATGATGATGCAATTCTCTTTGAATGTAATCACAAATGTTGTATTTAATGGCATGACACACATAAACATGAAAAACCTTAATCATACACACATGCTTGCATAATATTGATGTAACTTTTCTCCATAATGCTTGAATGATGAATATGAATCCTTGAATATCTCTAAAAATGCTTGATGATGAATGCTTCACAGTTGCATGAATGCTTGGGATAGATAATGGATGGAGTCTTAGATTGCATAGGTAAAAATAGGTTGATAAAATGTCTTTATATAGGGTTCCCTAGGTAAATTTATTGATTAGGAAAACCTACAATAGTCATGTGTAGCCACAGGGATCAATTTATGGCGAGGACATATAATACCTACCCCAATTTTTAATTAGGGTCCCATTACTAGGGACCATGGCATTTTAAGGTGCCATGGTCCAAACTAGGGCATTCCATGCCCTGGTCCCTCTACAAACATGACCAAAGTAAGGCATAAGGGGGAAGGGTACCTCACCATGGAACCAACCAATGGGTGTTCATGGCCTCAAAGCTAGAGAATAGGGTCAAACCGGATCTAGATAGGGGATGAGGATAAGACATGCTAAAGTGGCAACACAAACATAAGGTGTAAATTGGACCGGTGACAATTTATGATGCTACGTTGAGCCCTCACTTTTACGGGAGTATGAACCTATGCAAATACTCGCGATAAAGTAGATGAAATACGAGAGAGAGGAGCAATTAGGAGTGAAATTACAAGGAGATAAGACATCCCTAATTTTGAGGAACCAAGACCCCAATATTAGGATCTTAACTCACACAATCACATGTAAGGGAACACAAAACAAGACAAAGACAAAAATGCAAACAAAGACAAAAGACACAACACAAAAGTTAAAACCCAAAACAAATCCTCAAGTCAACTAGTCAAAGAGACCTTGATAATCATAATGTCTCAACCACTAATATCATTCTTGAAATGTCATCACAAGAACACAAGTGATCACATAAAAAGACCAAGAGCATACATCAAACCATGAACCACAAATAGAAAAGCTATGAGCTCATGGGGAGAAGTAAAGGGGGAACATGGATGTCATGGGCTAGCTATATTTTGCCCAAGTGATCCATGAGAGGAAGAACAAGAGAGGACATGGATACCATAGGCTAGTTGGGTTTTTCTATTTGAACCATGTTGGGGAGGAGAATTGAGATATTCTAGTATTTTTTTCTAGTTCCACTCGTCCTACATATGCAGTTATCTAGTTTAGGAGCTAAGCACCTTGTGTAAAACATTTTTTTGTCTGGTTTTGACCATGAAATAACTTGTGTAAGATGTGAAATAAAAATTCAAATGTGTGTCTGATTTCAAGCATGAATCATCTCATATGATTCTTTGTTTTGTCTGGTTTCAAGAATGAACACCTTGTGTAAGATAAATATATGCCTAATTTCAAGAACATCTCATGTAAGACTTTGTTTTGTCTAGTTTTGAGAATTAACACTCCATTTAAGAAATACAAATATATAGTAGAAAGAGGGCAATATGGATGCCCCCACTTAACATGTCAACATAGCTCTATGTTGATGTCTTAAGGAAGCTAGAAACAAGGATACCCACCTTCAACACCAAGGAAATATCCTTTTAGGCAACAATGTTCATAAATACAAGCTAAAGAGGCATTACTCTTATAAGAAAGGACAAGATAGTTGTAAAAAAGATATCTTACTTGCAGAGCATATCTTTTCTCAACTACATCTATCTCCCAGAGGATATTTTGAACAAACATAACGTCTTCTACGAAAAGAAAGGAAGGAGAACAAGAATGCCTACCTTCATTCTATTTCTAGGTAAAGGGATGAAAGATGACACACTGTTGACCTAATGTGACGGATATGTTTATAATAGATATACATTGCCTAGTGTAGAAGAGGTTGTAGTAAAGAATACACACCTCTTGCATAAGAAAGAATCCTTAAGCAAACAACAACTTCACACAAGGAATAACATCACATCTTAAGAAAACACCACTCAACAAAGGAAAAGTGGATCCTTAGAAAGGATAGGAAAAATCAATGATCCCCAAGCATAGGAACAATGAGAATAATTACACAATCTCAAAAAAGAGAGTATTCATAAGAGATATTGTTTCAAGAAAATAATGGGTCCTAAACAAGAAAAACACATGTACTCACATGAAGGATAATTATATGCAAGAAAGGATATCATGTTATGAAAAATGAAACTCATAAAATAAAAGGTGAATCCTTAGAAAGAGGAAAGAGAGATAAAATCATTCTTCCCCCCAAGCAATAGAGACAAGAATAAATAGACTATTATATTACTCACCAAGTATGATTGCACCAAAAATTGTGTCACCATGAATGACAATAAGCCCCCAACAAGTAATCTAACAATGTCACATAGTGTAGAGCAACATAATAGGAACTTGAATGTTATTTGAAATGTTCATAATAAATATGCCATTCATTGTCACATGTTACTTTTATGATACCTAAATCAATATATTATTTTATTTTAGTTCACAAAGCTTGACACTCATTAGTAAAATGGCCATGGATTTGATTATACTTGCAAAAAGTAGAATTATCAAGATGTTGTCTATGTTTCCTTCTTTGTTTTGGCCAAAGAAGAGAAATTAAATTAGCATGAAAGAGGTCAGACAAAACATTTTCTTGTTGTAATGCCAAATTGGAATGATAAGACATGGATTCACTAAACTATAAGTGAGGGGATGTTGACAAAGGAGGAATTTGGAAACCTAGATCCTCTACGGAAAAGTGTGATGTAGATTTCTCATGACCATCAAAACTTTGTTGCACACATATTAAACCATTCCCATTGCATCCATGTGTAGATGTTGAAATGTCTAGAGGAGATGGTTCATTCTTAGTGTCAAAGTCTAAAAGACCTCCATCATCATCAAGACATGTGTTGGAAGGAGAAGAAGCTTTGATAGATGACACAAAAGGTTCCTTCAAGGCTTCATTCTTAGATTGAGGGATCTTATACCCATCAAAGGAGGGTGTAAAGTCTAATCTACCCCAATTCCTTGGTAACGAAGTGGCATTGATAGGAGATTGTGTTGTTGAAGGAATCATAGTATTAAAGGGGGAAATATACCCCACTTCATCATGAGTGAAATTATAAGGATTAGGATCAATCTTTATTGTGTAAAGGGGGAAATATATCTGACTTCATCATGAGTAAAATTATAAGGATTACGATAAACCTGTATTGTGTGAAGTTCATTGTTATATATGAATTTGATTGTATGATGAAGGTGAAGTAGTCACCAGTGAGGAGGGACTTCAAAGAGATCAATCTGACCAGTTAGTAAGAGTAAACACAATGAAAACACATAGATATGATGGAGGTAATGTAGTTTTGATAGTTTTATTTCATGAAATTTGATTAAATCCAAACGATAACAACCAGGTTACAACATACCAGCACACAGGCCTGGTAGAATACGTCACAACCGAGACCTTCAATCGAAAGATCTATCTTCTAGGCACAATCTATCTATCTGATACTCTGATTGATTCTAACTAATTACATTCTAAAGCATGATTAAAAATATATATATCGATCCAAAGGATCCAGACGACCCAAAAGGGATCAAAACCCGAAGAACAAGACCTAACGTGCAAAATGAACAAGGTCAACCTCTGCCAAGAGATTCCTTCGAAAAACCCAAAGGATGAAACGTAGATCATGAGAAATGGTCAGCCATATGCCAAGGAACATGGAAATCAATTCTCAAGGCTCTGCAAGCTTCGGAATGGGTTTCGGTAGATCACCAGAATAGGTCTCAGGAAACTGGTAACAAAGGAACAACCGATACTAAGAAATTGTCATGAAAACTGGTAGCGATATATTGTCAGAAAGTGATCCAAATGAGATGCGGTTTGAAAGAAAGAATTATGATCAAGTCTTCAAGTATATTCCAACTCCACAGGATCCAGTGAGCCAAAATGGGGACACACAGGGAGGAAAAGGAAAACTACAAATAGAAAACAAAATAGAAAGGAAAATGTTTTTTTTGGTTGATGCAAGATTGTTGTGAACTGGGGATTCTCCTACATCAGACATCTGAGGTTAATGAAAAGGTGAGCCTCTCACTTTATTGGGGTCAGAAGGAAACCAAGGTGGTCTACCACTTCTTGAGAAATCCAAGATGAATCTTCAACTGGTCTGCTCTTCCACTTCACAAGATATTCCTTATACTGACTGTTTTGGGTACTACGCCTAATCCTACTATCCAAAATCTCTTCAATATGATTTGGTTCCTTTCGGGACAATTACAATTATTTCCCAAGGTCTGCAAAACTGTCCTCACTAAATTCTAGTTCATGGTACTCATGAAGATCCACAATGTTGAATATAGCAGAAATACTTAGACTATCTGGTAGCTCCACTTCGTATGCATTTCCAGAACTAAACTTCCTCAAAATCCTGCAGGGTCCAAACTGCTTCATCTGCAACTTATTATAAGTTCCAACCGGGAATCTCTCTTTTCTTAGATATACCATCACTTCATTGCCAACTTCAAACTTTTTATGTCTCCTCTTCTCATCTACCTTCTTTTTATATTTGTTGTTCATGTCTTCCAAATGTTGTTTAATCTGAATATACAATGCTGCCATGTGATCTGCAAAATCTTCTACTTCTAAACTCTTCTGGTCTTCACTACTAATGTCTCTCAATTTTGCTATACCTCTAGGATGCACTCCGGTAATAATCTCAAAAGGTGTTTTTCTAGTACTTCTATTCACTGAATTGTTGTAGGCAAACTCTGCTTGTGCAAGGATCAAATACCAACTTCTGCTTTTATCTCCCACTAAACATCTCAACAAGTTTCCCAAACTCTAGTTAACAACTTTTGTCTGTCCATCAGTCTGTGGATGAAAAGTAGAACTGAACTTCAAATCTTTCTTCATCTTCTTCCACGGTGTTCTCCAAAAATAACCAACAAACTTAGTGTCTCTTTCTGAAACTATGCTCTTAGGTAATCCATGCAATCTAGCCACTTACTTGAAAAATAGGTCCGCTACAAGTGATGCATATGATGTCTTCTTACAAGGTATGAAATGAGCCATCTTTGAAAATCTATCCACTACCACAAACATAAAATCATTCACTCTCGATGTCTTAGCCAATCCAAGTATAAAATACATGCTTATATCCTCCCAAGGTCTTACCGATACTATCAAAGGTTTATACAATCCCACATTCTGACTACTACCTTTTGCAACTTGACAAACTCTACAACTCTGCACATATCTCTAACAGACTTACGAATTTGGGGCCAAAAGTACTCCTCATTTACCAATGTAACTATTTTTTCAATTCCAAAATGTCTAGCTAAACCTCCACTATGCTTCTCTTTTATTAGATTCTTTCTCATGGAACTCTTAGGTATACACAACTGAACTCCCTTGAATAGCATCCCATCTTGAATGAAATAATCCAACCATTTTCTCCTATCAACCATAACTAATTCTCTACATGCTTTCCAAGGTTCTACAAAATTTGGGTCTTCATCATACAAGGTCTTCAAATCTTCAAAACCTAATATTGTTACTCTCATCTCTGTTAGCAAATTCCTTCTCCTACTCAATGCATCAACAAATTTGTTAGATTTCCTACTTCTATGCTTCAACACAAAAGTGTAACTCTGGAAGAATTCTACCCATCTCATATGTCTCTGATTCAACTTACTCTGATTGTTCAAATACTAAAAAGCTTCATGATGTGTATACAACACAAACTCCTTAGGCAACAAGTAGTGTCTCCATTTCTTCAAGGCTTGAATTATGGCATAAAATTCCTGATCATACATTGAATATCTCTTCTAGGCATCATTCAATTTTTTCACTGAAATAGGCTACTGCTCCCCCTTCTTGACTCAAGACTACTCCTATTATTCTTCCACTTGCATCATAGTCCACTTGGAATACCTTATTGAAATCCGGGAAAGCTAACACAGGCTGCTCAGTCACTTTCTACTAAAACAATTCAAAACTTTTGTTTGCTCTGGTGGTCCACTTGAATTTCATTTGATCTCCTCTCATGGTCTCAGTCATAGGGTTACAAATTGAACTCAAATTTATGATAAACTTCCGGTAAAAACTAGCCAATCCATGAAATGATCTTACCTCCAATGCTTTTCGGTGTAGGCCACTCAATCATGGCTTTCACTTTCTCAGGGTCCATCTTCAAACCATCCTCAAATATCACAAATCCTAAATAGACCAACTCATCCTTCATGAAAGTACACTTCTTGATATTGATCAGCAACTTTTCTTCTCTCGACCTCTGCAAAACTTGTCTTAACTGCAACAAATGCTCCTCTTTTGTTTTACTGAAAATCAAAATGTCATCCAAATACACAATAACAAACTTACCCAATAATTTCTTCAATACCTCATTCATCAACCTCATGAAAGTACTCGGTGCATTAGTCAATCCAAAAGTCATCACCAACCATTCATATAGTCCTTCATTTGTCTTAAATGTTGTCTTCCACTCATCACCTTCTTTGATCCTTATCTAATAATATCCACTCTTCAATTCTATCTTTGTAAAGTATTTTTCTCCACTCAAACAGTTCATTATGTCATCCATCCTAGGAAAAGGAAACTAGTATTTCACTATGATCTTGTTTATTGCTCTTTAATCAGTACACATTCCCCACTCTCCATTCTTCTTAGGTGCTAATATTGTTGGTACTGCACAATGACTCAGACCCTCCTTGATCAAACCTTTCTTCAAAAGCTCCTGCACTTGTCTATTCAGTTCTTCATTCTCTGTCGGTGTCAACTGATGTGCAGCTTTGTTAGGAAAACTAGCTCCGGGAACCAAGTCCATGCAATGACTAATACTTCTAACAGGTGGAAATCCATCAGATACATTATCTGAAATGATGTCCTCATATTCTATCAACAAATCTCTTATCTCTTTTGGATGTTCTTCTTCTGGTTCTGGTCTCTCAATCTTCTTACGAATTAAGGCAAAAGACATGATTCTCATGTCTCAATCCATCCATGAATTTACTTCCATCTAGTAAATAGATTCTGACATTTGTACAAACTTCATTCTTCAAAGGTTCCTCCAAAGGTATCAAGGTTTTCTTCATCCCATTGGCCATAATAGTGTATGTATTCTTCCTTCCATCATGTATTGCCTGTCTATCAAAATGCCAAGGTCTTCCCAACAAAAGATGACAAATATCCATAGGCATAATATCACACAAAACTTCATCATGATAATTCCCAATTTTCAATTTTACCAAACACTATTCACTTACTAACAACTTATGTTCATCCTAAATCCATGCTATCTGATAAGGCTTAGGGTGTTTCAATCTCTCCAATTTCAACTTATTCAGAATCTCCTATGAAACAAGATTATCTAAACTACCACTATCAATATCAACTTTACAACACTTACCGGATACCTTACATTTGGTCTTGAACAAATCTTCCTATGCAAGGGCTCTTCATCTCCTCTGGTATGACACAAAGCTCTCCTCATCATCAGTAGTTCTCCATCTTCCAATTTATTGTCTGATTCGGTGCGGTTTTCTTCCACCACTACTACTCTCCCAGTAGCCTGTCTTCTTACATTCGAATGTGTGGTGTCCTTCTTCTCCACACTTAAAGAAGGTTCCTCTAAATATCCTCTTGTCTTGTCTTCCAAAGTTCTCATTATGGTAACCATCTGGTTCTCTCCTTTGGTAGAAATTTCTATCATCCTTCCAGTATGAATTACCTTCTTTGATCACTTCCTTGACCTTGTTCTAAATTGTATTGGTTCCTCTTCCTCTGGTATATCCTCTTCCTCCTTGAAATCTTCCTTTGATAAACCTTCGACCTCTACTTCTCTGTATCTGCTCATGTCTTTTGTTCAATTTCTCTTCAGCCTTTAGTGCATATTGGTAAGCCTCTTCAACACTCTCCAATTTGATCATATTGAGTTCATCTTGTATAGACATCCACAATTCATTCAAATATCTTACAATTTGTTCAACTTCATCATCAACATGTCCAGATCTGATGCTCAACTTGTAAAATGCTTCAGTGTACTCCTTCACACTATATTCCTTTTATCTCAGGTTCTGCAACTTCTAGAATAAATCCACTTGATAATTCATCTGGACAAACTTTGATTTCAACTTAGAAATCATTTGATCCCATGTCTTAATCTTTTCTTTACCTCTTCTTTATCTATCAAGTTGTAAATTCTCCTGCCAAAGAGATACATGACCCTTCAACCGAGTACAGGCATATTTCACTTTCCTTTCTTCTACAGTTTTTTCAAAATCAAAATAATTCTCCATCTCTGAGATCCAATCCATCAATTCATCTGAATCTAACTTCCCATCATATTTCGGTGGGGTAAAATGATGTTTAGTATTTGCCCTACTCAAAACCTTTAAAAACCTTTCTTCATCTAGATCAACCACCCATAGGTTCACTTGTTCTGCCGAGGCTTCTTCTCCTTCATCTTCATTCACATCTTTGATATGTCGGCCTCTTCTCTGGGTTGTCTCCATGACTTCTAACTAGACTGCTATTCCTCGCAACATCTTCATCGCAGCAGGGTCTGCTTTCCCATGCGCTCCACCATTCCTAATTCCTCTTCGCACCATCAATTCAAGCTAGTCCTCTGTAATTGCAGGTCGGATCCACAATTCGCCACCCTACAATAAAATTCAGGACACACAACCTCTGAAAAGAAACTTTACTCTGATACCACTTGAAGCGGTCGTCGGTGAGGAGGGACCTCAAAAAGATCAATCTGGACTGGTTAGCAAGAGTAAACACAATGGAAGCACACATATATGATGGAGGCAATGAAAAACAGATAGTTTCATTGCATGAAATTTGATTAAATCCAACTGGTAACAACCAAGTTACAACATACTGGCACACACGCTTGCTAGAATAGGTCACAACCGAGACCTTGAATCGAAAGATCTATCTTCTAGGCATAGTCTATCTATCTGATACTCTGATTGATTCTAATTTATTACATTCTAAATCATGATTATAAATATATATATATATATATATATATATATATATATCAATCCAAAGGATCCAGAAGGCCCAAAAGCGATCAAAACCCGAAGAACAAGACCTAACGTACAAAATGAACAAGGTCGGCCTCTGCCAAGAGATTCATCCAAAAAATCCAAAGGATAAAATGTAGATTGCAAGAAAGGTCAGTCACACGCCAAAGAAAATCAAAATCAACGCTCAAGGCTCTGCAAGCTTTGGAATGGGTTTCAGTAGATCACCAAAATAGGTCTCAGGCAACCGATAACAAAAGAACAACTGGTATTAAGAAATTGTCATGAAAATTGGTAGCGACATCTTGCCAGAAAGTGATCCAAATGACATGTGGTTTAAAAGAAAGAAAGATAATCAAGTCTTCAAGTAGAAACCAACTCCATAGGATACAGTGAGCCCAAACTGAGGCACACAGAAAGGAAAACTAAAACTGCAAACAGAAAGCAAAATAGAAAGAAAAATGTTTTTTTTGGTTGATGCAAGATTGTTGTGAACCGGGGATGCTCCTGCATTAGAAGGGTAGAAGGTGATAATATGATGAAACAATAAGGATCCGATCAATTACTGAGAGGAGGGGAGGTTAATCAGTAGACATAAAACAAATCAAACTTTCACCAAACTTAATCCCAACTCAAAAATAACTTGCTAAACTAATTGGTTTAGACAATGTACTAAAAACAACAACTGCACTGTCAAACTTTACCAATTGACAAAAATGTTAAGCCACTTTACTAACATTAGTAATAGATCATTCAGATCACTTTTGGTCATCTAAATGTATCTAAGTGGCTTTACCTGTTAATCATATCAACCATATCAAAACACATCCACAAAATCATTCACCATTTGACACAATGATTTTTCCTGTGGAAACCCAAATGGGAAAAACCACGGTGGGGATGAATACCCACAAGTATTTTGAACTCTTCCGAAGTTTGCCCTGTTAGGAGTCAAGCCTTCTTAGAAGCTTATACAATAATGTCCCATTAAGAACATATCTAGTTAGGGACCACTCGGTTAAGGGATTGACTACAATACCCTTTTAAAGGTAACCTCGGTAGAGGATTTCAAATCCAAGCTAATGGATCACCTGGTTAGAGGATTTAAACAACACCAAGCCTATTAAAGTTTACCCGATTAAGGGATTTAACTATTGTAATGGTTAGAGAACAACAAGGTCTTTGTTGATCTAGTAATAGCACTGCTTTGCTTAATCAGATCCTTTTTTGCTCCTATCTGCCTTCACAACATTCTGCAGACACTCCTAGTTTGGCAATAGTCACACTACCACACTTAACCAAATTTCCAACACAATTACAAACAACTCATCGACCTTAAATACAAATACAATAGGTTGGTAACACATCACAAAACCTATAAATCTCATAGATATTACAAACATATCGGTTCAATCATGACTGTTGGATTACATAGAAATCAACTACAAATTGTTCTAGACAACTTGAACTGCTCCTGGATCACTGCACATTGGATCATGTAGCTCATCACACATTTTCCACTTCATGCTATTCATTTGATCATTCTCAAGATAAATGGTTATCTTCACACTCCAAATCCACTTTGAAACTCATCACGTGCATCATTATTACGTGGAATCTCCATCTTCGATCATCATTCAATCATAGATCATCACAATTGATTCACCAAGCTCCATCAGTTAGGGTTCTGCATATCAACTGGTTAGGGTTATCGGTTGATCACTCTGCTTGAATATCAATACCAGTTTCCTTCACTGGTTTACTACCGGTTGTTTTGTTGCATCACTATCAATTACTATTGACATCAATGACAGCACTATACTTCATTAATGAAATATTCATCCAATGCCAACAATCTCCCCCTTTGTCATTGATGACAATACAAAAATCAATACCCTTTGATTGTGATGATTGAGAGTAATACACATACACAGGTATAGGAAACTTGGTTTACATTTCTCCATATACTCTCCTTCAACAATATCTCCATGTCTTCAGCTGGTAACTGGCTATCAATCATATACAGTTCTTCTCCCACTTTGACAACAATGCCAAAGAGAAGGTTAACCATTCCATGCTTCACCTATCTGCAGCAAGTTGCTCCCCCTATGGAGTAGCTCCACTCTACACTAATCCTTCTTCAATATTTTCCATAAGCTCTAGGACTGATGTCTTCCACATTCACTTAATTGAATTCATGTAGGGGTACAACCCCTAACTTACCTCTAAGATAATCAAAAGTAGCCTTAGGTAGAGGTTTGGTAAACATATCCTCTAGTTGTTCCTTAGTAGATACATGCTCTAGTGACACATCTTTACTTTGTACTTTCTCTCTCAAGAAATGATACTTCAGCTCAATATGCTTTTTCCTAGTATGCAACATTGGGTTCTTAGAAATGTTTATTGCACTGGTGTTATCATAGAAAATCCTTACCGGTTCTCATAGCTTCAACTTGAAAATTCCAAAATGTTTTTTATCCAGATTGCTTGGGTAAAATTCATATATGCTACAACATATTCAACTTCGGCAATTGATTGTGAGATACAACTTTGTTTCTTGTTGCTCCAAGACACTAGTCTTCCTCCAAGAATGAATGCTCCTCCAGTTGTATTCTTCTTGTCATCAACATTGTCTACCTAGTCTGCATCTGTATAGACTCTAATATCAAAGTCTCTTGTATATGGATACCATAATCCATAATCAATTGTGCCTTTCAAATATCTGAAAATTATTTTGGTCACTACCATGTGTGTCTCCTTCGGGTTCTTCTAAAATCTAGCAACCAATCCTACTACATGAGAAATGTTCAGTCTGCTATGGACAATATAATGTAGTTTACCTATCATTAACTTGTACTCCTTTTCAGCCACTGATGCAGAATCATCCTCCTTAGATAATTTACAGCCTGTAACCATTGGTGTTTGAACTGGTTTACAATCTTCCATTCTAAAACTCTTCAAAACTTCTTTCACATTTTTGGACTATGTGATGAAAATACCATCCTTCATCTGTTGGATTTGCAGACCTATGAAATTATTTATCTCACCTACCAGTGATATCTCAAACTCATTCTTCATTTTACTAGAAAAGTCATGACACATATCATCATTTCCTCCAAATATGATATCATCCACAAATACCTCACTTACTAGTATCTTATCTCCTTCTGACTTGAGATATATGCTACTATCTTCACTGGTTCTCTAAGAACCTATCTTCACCAAGTGAGAGTTTAATCTTTCATACCATGGTCTAGGTGCTTGCTTCAATCCATATAATGCCTTATATAATTTGCACACCATGTCCTTGTCTATAGTTAAAGCATAACCATCTAGCTTTTGAATGTAGACTTCCTCTTCCAATATTCCATTCAGGAATGCTGACTTAACATCCATCTAATATACTTTGAATTTGTTGTATGCTGCAAATGCAAGTAGAGTCCTTACTCCTTCCAATCTTGCAACTGGTGCAAATGTCTCACCATAGTCTTCACCTTCTTCTTATGCATATCCTTTGCTTACTAGTTTGGATTTATTTCTAACCACTACTCCATCTTCATTCAGTTTATTCCTCAATACCCATTTTGTACCTATTACATTCTTGTTCTCCAGTCTACGTACCAATAACTAAGTATTGTTCTTCTCTATCTGGTCAAGTTATTCTTCCATTGCCTTGATCTAGTCTTCATTTGCAAATGCTTATTTTGTAGTTCTAGGCTCAATGGTGGAAATCATACAAGAGTTCTCTCTAAGCCTTGTTCTTGTTAGTACACCTCCATTCATGTCTCAAATAATCTGATCGGGGCTATGATTGAGTCTAACATACCTTGGAATGGCATGATCTTGATTTTCAGGTTCTTCTTCTTCTTCACTTTCTTCTTCTTCTACTAGACCTCCCTATTACAGTTGAACTGGGGCTACTCTGTTTTGTTCTCCAATGTCTGGCTTCATCGGTTTTGGTTCCAAAAATAGTGTGTAAGGTTCTTCTTCCTCCTTCTCCTCACTATTTTCTCTTGATTTCTCAGGAAACTCATCAACTCAAACATTAACACTTTCAATGATCTTCTTGGTCTGGTTGTTGTAACACTTGTAAGCTTTTCTCTTGGTGGAGTAACCAAGAAATATGCATTCATCACTCTTGGCATCAAACTTACCAACATAATCACCTCTCTTGATAAAACATCTACTACCAAATATCTTAAAGTAACTAACTTTATGTGATCTACCATACCAGTACTCATAGGAAGTTTTATCCTTACCTCTTTTAACTAGTATCTGGTTCATTGTGTAAACGGATGTGCTAATAGCTTCTCTCTAGAATGTCTTAGCTACACCTCCTTGAATTAGCATAGTCCGAGCAGCTTCAACAACTAACTAGTTGTTCCTTTTTGCAATACCATTCTGTTGTGGTGTCCTAGGTGTAGAAAGTTGCCTCTTAATTCCATTGTCTTCACAATATCTAGTGAATTCCTCTGAAGTAAATTCACCACCTTGATCAGTTCTTAAGCACTTTATCTTATTTCCACTTTCATTTTCAACTAAGGCTCTAAATGCCTTAAATTTGCTAAATACTTTTGTCTTGTCTTTCAGAATGTAACCCACATCATTAGTAAAAATCATGAAGTACCAATCACCTTGAATACTCCTAGTCCTCATCGGTCCACAAAAGTCCGTATGAACCAAATATAGCAAATGTTCTGCCAAGAAAGATTTGCTCTTGAAGGTTGAGGATTTCATCTTCCCTAACTGACACTCCTTGCACAAAGCATTCACCAGTTTGTCCAACTGTGGAAAACCTCTTACTGATTTGGACTTACTGACTTTTACAATGTTACCAAAATTTACATGACAGAATCTTCGATGCCAAAGCCAACTATCTTCTACTTTTGCAATTAAACAATTATTGACTTTAGAACTTAAAATGAAACAAGTTACCTCTGGTCTGTTTGTTGGTTGCAATTAGTTCACCTTTTCTTCCATAAATCTTGCAGACTCCATTCTTGAATTCCAGTGGGTAACCTTTGTCATTGAGTTGAGCAACACTCAAAAGATCGTGTTTCAGTCCTTCAACCCAGTAGACATCATTTGCACTACTTTTACCATTCAGAGAGATGGATCCCTTTCCTTTCACCATGCAGGGTGATTCATTCCCAAATCTCACAACACCTCCATTAAACTCTCTTAAAGTAATAAACTTACTCTGATCACCAATCATATGGTGTGAGCAACCACTATCTATAATCCAGTCTTCAGAACTATCCATGCAAGAGACTAATGCCTTCTAACATGATGTCTCTTCTTTAATAGCAACAAAGACAATGTCCTCATTTGCATCTTCCTCGGATTCTTCATCTGTAATTCCTCCATCCATTGCAATGAGACAATCTCTTTTACCTTTTCCTTTGTACTTCTTACACTTCTCTCATTTTTTCTTATTATCTCCATTGGACAGTTAGCAGCAATATGTCCAATCGGGTTACATGCAAAACACTTCAAAGGTAATTTACCTCTGTACTTACCAGTACCTCTGGGTAACCGCTTGTCTAACAATGCTTCAAGCTCAATCAGACTATCTTCATCATCTACCTCTCTATTGGATCTAGACTCATGACTGTAGCTCACTTCTCTATGTTTCCTTACCGGTGGGGTTGAAACTAAGGCTCTAAATGTAGATTCTCATCTCTAAACACTTCCATCAAAATCATTTAATTCAAATGCAGTTAATTTACCAATGATGGAGTCAAGAGTTACCTTTGTTTTATCAATAGACTTGAGTTCCTAAATGGCTGCAACTTGGATAGCATAGGCTGGTAGAAGGGTTCTCAACACTTTGCTAACCACTATGGTATCCTCTACTGTACCTCTGACACTTTTGATCTCTCTGACTATCTCGTTGATCCTCTGACCATATTGTTGAATGTTTTCTCCTTCAACCATCTGCATATCATCAAATTTACCTCTCAGACTCTCTTCTTTGGCAATCTTAACATGCTCATCACCGCTATAGATATATTCCAGTTTCTTCCACACTTCAGAAGCAGTCTCCAATCCATGAACATCAATATACTTTGAATCAAACAAGGAACTGATAATGGCCTCTAATGCTTGATTGTTCTCTTGTTGCTCCTTTTGATCATCTGACAAAATCTCACTAGGCAAGTTAAATTTAGTAACAACGTGTTCCCAATATTAACTACCTAAGCTCTTGATATAGATCTTCATCCTATCACTCCAGATTCTGTAGTTTTCCCTATTGAATTTTGGACCTTCTTTCTTAATCATGATCTCCTAGATCTTTTCCTCAAGCTATTGGGCTTAAACACAAGAGGACCTGAAAAGCTCTGATACCAATTGATAATATGATGAAACAATAAGGATTCAGTCAACTACTAAGAGAGGGGGTGTATCAGTAGATAGAAAATAAACTAAACTTTCACAAAACTAAATTCTAACTCAAAAACAACTTGCTAAAGTAATCAGTTTAGACACTGTACCAAAAACTGCAATTGCACTGTCAAACTTTATCGGTTGACAAAAACATTAAACCACATTACTAACATCAGTAATAGGTCATTTTAGATCACTTTTGGTCATCTAAACATATCTAAGTGGCTTTACCAGTTAATCATATCAACCATATCAAAACACATCCATAAAATCATTCACCACTTGACACAATGATTTTTCATGTAGAAACCCAAATGGGAAAAACCACGACGGGGATGAATACCCACAAGTATTTTCAACTCTTTAGAAGTTGTCCCTATTAGGAGCCAAGCCTTGTTAGAAGCTTATGCAATAATGTCTTGTTAAGAACAAATCTAGTTAGGGACCACCCGGTTAAGGGATTGACTACAATACCTTGTTAAAGGCAATACCCTGTTAAAGGTAACATCAGTAGAGGATTTCAAATCCAAGCTAATGGATCACTTGGTTAGAGGATTTAAACAGCACCAAGCCTGTTAAATCTTACCCAATTAAGGGATTTAACTGTTGTAATGGTTAGAGAACAATAGGGTCTTTGTTTATCTGGTAATAGCACTGCTCTGCTTAATCAGATCATTTTCTACTCCTATCTACCTTCACAACATTCTGCATACACTCCTGGTTCGGCAATAGTCACACTACCACACTTAACCAAATTGCCAACATAATTACAAACAACTCATCAACCTTAAATACAAATACAATAGGCTGGTAACACATCACAAAACCTACAAATCTCATAGAGATTACAAACATATTGGTTCAATCATGACCATTGGATTACATAGAAATCAACTTCACATTGTTCTAGACAACTTGAACCACTCTTGGATCACTGCACATTGGATCGTGTAGCTCATCACGCATTTTCCACTTCATGTTATGCATTTTATCATTCCCAAGATAAATGGTTATCTTCACGCTCCAAATCCACTTTGAAACTCATCATGTGCATCATGCTTACATGGCATATCCATCTCCAATCATCATTCGATCATAGTCATCACAACCAATTCACCAAGCTCCATCGGTTAGGGTTCTTTATATCACCTGGTTAGGGTTACCAGTTGATCACTCTGCTTGAATATCAATATCGGTTTCCTTCACTACTTTATTACCTGTTGCTTTGCTTCATCACTACCAGTTGCAATACAACAACATTACCAATTACTATTGACATCAATGAAAACACTATACTTCATTAATGCAATCTTCATGCAATGCCAACAGAAGGAACTACTTTCATAGCATGAATCCATGGTCTACCTAGAAGGAGGTTATAATTAAGATGGTTGGGCATGACATGAATAGGAGTAGGTAAAGTCATGGGTCCTACTTTATTAGGTAATATGACCATACCAAGTGACTCTCTAGAAATATTATCAAAACCACGAACACAAAAGGTATCAAGTTGAATAGAAGAATAATCCTAATTTATCTTATCTAATAAGTCAACACAACAAATATTACATGCTGGCCCATTATCAATTAAAGTACATCTTATGTTTTGTTCATAAAATCAAGGAGTAATCATAAGGGGATCATCTCTATTTTTAACCTCTATAGAAGTTAATTCATCTTCTAAGAATGTAATATCATTTGGTTTAGAAGAAGGATGAGGAACCACCCTTTGTAAGGCTTCTTGAATCAACTTATGGTATGAAGGTGAAGTTTGAATCAAGTACCAAAGCGAGATCTTAGCTAAGATATCATGGAGCTTATGAACAAGACTAGGATCCTTATTAACATGTTTCTTAGGATGAAGAGGGGAAGGAAGGGAAGTGAGAATAACATTGGGATCTTTCTTTTTGGCACAAACATTAAATGTGTGATGTATTTCATAACCATATTTTTATTCTAGTTGCCTTTCCATATCACCTCTTTCACATATGTATTTTGCAACTTTTAGGATATTGGGAGGTTTCTCGGTTTTAAGCTTCTTATAACTATAAACATGAATAGTATTGAATTGATTAGGTTCTTTTTTCTCCAAGGATGCATCTTTAGAGGGGAGAGCATCAAGGAAATTTCTAATGATTTCATCGTCTTCTTCCAACGTATCTTTATGGTTAAGAGAAGATTTAAGAGAAGGACAAACATAACCCACTAATTATTTATCTCTAATGGAAAATCCATTGAAATTAAAATAGGGTATGCTATCACTAGGAAAGGTAGCTACAATATCATCCACTTGCACCACATGATCCTTGTGGGTGAGGTACATTTTAGGAGAAAGATGAACATCAGTCTTCAAAGATTCATCTCTAGGAGAGAGATCTTTGAAAGAAGTGTTAATATTCTCTTCTTGGACAAATGTGCCCTCATCGGTAGGACCAATTTTGGGAGTGGGTAAATCATAGCTATGAATGAAAGGGAGAATGAAGTTATCATCATATGTGTGAAAGGGAAAATCATGAACATCTCTAATGTAACTTGAAATTGAACTCGTAAAATAAGATAAAAACTGTTAGAAAAACCGGTGAACAACTAAGAGGGGGGGGTGAATCAGTTGTTAACAGATTATAACTTTTAATCCACAATACAACCTTAAACAAATCAAGTATCGATAAAGCACATACAGATGCTAGTAGGAATAGATACTGGTAAACAATACATCTTAACAATTAACTAGATAATCAATGCAAAGCAACCATACCACATAACACCATGATTTGTACGAGGAAAATCCGGAAAGGGAAAAACCATGGTGGGAAGCCTACCCATAGTCATATGATACTTCTATAGAAAGTATGTGTTACAATGAGGGGCCTGCACTTGCATGAAGGCACACTTCCTAGAGCGTACTGCTCATTACAAAAGAGTCTCACTGACTACAGAGAGGCTACAACCTTCTCAAGATAAATGGACAACAATCCAATAGAGTGAACTGTGCCTGATTACAGTCCCAGTTAAGCTCAATGTCGGAGGACTAAATCCTCTTCTGAATCCAATTCGATCATCAATGATCGACCAACTCCTCTGCCTAAAGGATATTACAATATTCACACATTACATTCCTTGACCATGACCTTTCCAATAACCATGATACTTTACGAAGAGTTTCTACCTCTTATTTATAGAAACCCTAAGGCCTAAACCAATTAGGTTGGCCACCTAAAGATATTACAATAAGATCATTACAAAATTCCATTTACAATGATATGCCATGTCGGCTTAAGACCAAAACAATAATAACAAATCCATAAATCATCTCGAATCATCCCGGTAACATGTAGAGTACATGCTAGCATGATACCGGTCCATAACCTAGATAGGTACCAGACCTATTATGGGTCCACCACACTAAAGAAAAGTCTTCAAGAAATTGAAGCAAGATCGACAAAAAAATTTCAACATCCTGAAATCCATGAAGAAGTTGCACCAACACCAATTATGCATCCTATCACAATTCCTCAATGAAAACTCTGTCGGTAAAGCCTTAAATAGGTGTCAGTAAGGGTTTACCAGAGTGTATGATAGCATTTGATTACCAAGCCAATACCAACTGACCAAAAAATGTGCATGGAGCATATAACACTTGAAATCCAATATACTTCACTGATCCAAACATGTCAGAAGTGTCAACAGATAATCTCTTATGCCGGTAACACTAAATCTTCTACTGGTAACCTGTCTACCGGTAACCATCCATAATAGCTAGTGTTGACATCAATGACAAAACATCAATGTAACACATAATCAATTCATCCAAAATTCTAACAATCTCCCCCTTTGGCATTGATGACAACACTAGATGTGAAAAACATATAAATACCAAGAGATGCCAAACAAGTCTCCCCCTATGGAAGACAACCAACAATCAATATATCTCCCCTTGTGAATAATATCTCTGTAAGTTTCGGAGTGATTTTTCACATTACTATCACTCCCCCTTTGACATCAATGCTAGAAACCTGACGAAAATATCAAAGCAATGATATAAACCTCTGAATCTCAAAGCTGACTACTCCCCCTGAGTAGTAGCTCCATTCATCTATGTTGGAATGAATAATATTTTTGATAATGCATACCGAATTGATGACAAACTTCATCAATCGAGTCTCTGTCGGAGAGGTAGAAACCCCTAACATGTCTCTCAAATATTCAAATGATTCCTTAGACAGTGGTTTAGTGAATATGTTTGCAATTTGTTCTTTAGTGTTCACATAAACCAATTTGACTTCCTTTGCTTCAACCTTGTCCTTCAGAAAGTTATACTTTATTGAAATATGCTTAGTTTTAGAGTGAAATACTGGATTCTTAGACATGTCAATAGTTGCAGAGTTATCACAGTAGATAACTATCGGTTCACAATAATTTACCCTGATATCCTTCAACATTTGCTTCATCCACGAAACTTGTGTAATTAGTTATTGCTGCAACATATTTAGCTTCAGCAGTAGATAAAGAAATGCATGACTATTTTTTGCTTATCCATGAAACCAGTTTCTTTCCAAGAAAGAAATCTTCACCATAAGTTCTCTTCCTATCATCAGTATCACCTACCCAATCTGAGCCATTATATGCACATAAAGTGAAATCATCATCTCTAGAATACCATAAACCATATTCTATTGTTCCTTGCAAATACCAAAATATTCTCTTTACTGCACATTCATGATTTTCTTTAGGATTACTTTGATATCTTGAAACAATACTTATTGTATTCATAATATCAGGTCTAGTCTGAGTTAGATATAATAGACCACCAATCATGGATTTATACCTTGTCGGATTTACTGGTGTAGAAGTATCCTTGATAGATAATTTCTCACTTGTAGTCATAGGAGTACTTACCGGTTTGGAATTCTCCATACCAAACTTTTTCAACAATTCCCTCAAATACTTAGTTTGATAGATAAAAATGCCTTTGTCAGTTTGAGTAATCTGCAAACCTAAGAAAAAATTCATCTCACCAATAATGGACATTTCAAATTCATTTTTCATGTTGTTAGCAAATTCCATGCACAGTTTATCTTCTCCAAAAATGATATCATCAACAAAAACTTCAATAATCAAAATATCATTATAAGTGATCTTATAATATAGATTACTATCAGCACTACCTTTAGTAAAACCAAGCTTCAAAAGATATTTATCCAATCTTGCATACCAAGCTCTAGGAGCCTATTTCAAACCATATAAAGCTTTCTTCAATCTGCAAACCATATCTTTATCATCTGTCAATGAAAATCCATTAGGTTGCTCAATGTAAACTTCTTCCTCAAGCTCACCATTCAGAAATGTACATTTGACATCCATTTGATAAACCTTATACTTTTTATAAGTTGCATAGGCAATAAATAGTCTAACAGCTTCAATTCTAGCTACAAGTGTGAATGTCTCACCATAATTAATTCCTTCCATTTGATAATATCCTTTACAAACCAATCTAGCCTTGTTTCTTATGACTTGACCATCCTCATTTAGTTTATTCCCAAAACCCATTTAGTTCCAATAACATTCTTATTTTTAGGTTGGGGAACTAAAGACCAAGTTTCATTCTTTTCTATCTGATCTAATTCATCTTCCATAGACTTTAATCAATGTTTATCCTTACAAGCTTCAATAACAGTTGTCAGTTCAACTTGAGAAATAAGACATACCTCTTCATTTGCTAGTTTTTTTCTTGTCATAACTCCCTTGTTTCTATCTCCAATAATTTGATCTTCAGAATGATTTAATCTTACATACCTTGGTGTCTTTTGAACTTCAGGTTCACTGCTTTAATCATCAGTCACAGTTGAATATTCTGAATTTTCTGGTGTAACTGTTTCAACTTCTTGTACCGGTTGAGGCATTATCGATTCTGTTATGATCATTTCCACTGTCATTTTCCTGTCATATGATATAGAATGATTTTTGTACTGTTCATCCACTTTCACATTAGCACTTTCCACAATTTTCTGTAATCTTTTGTTACAACATCTATATGTTATTCTCTAAATTGAATAACCAAGAAATATCCCTTCATCACATCTAGGATCAAACTTTTCAATTGAATCATCTCTTTTGATATAGCATTTACTTCCAAAAATTTTGAAATATTTAACAGTAGGTGTATGTCCAAACCATAGTTTATAAGGGATCTTATCGGTTTCACCTTTGATGTGAACTTTGTTCAATTTGTATATTGTTGTATTCACTGCTTCTCTCCAGTAGATATGAGGTAATTTGGCTTCCATCATCATAGATCTAGTTGCATCCAAAATGGTTCTATTCGTTCTTTCAACTACTCCATTTTGTTGAGGAGTCCTAGGTGCAGATAGTTGTCTTCTGATTCCATTTATCTCACAATAACTATTAAATTCAGGAGAAGTGAACTTGCTGCCATGATCTGAACTTAGACATTTGATTTTCAATCTAGTTTTTGTTTCAACCTTTGCTTTAAAGATATTGAATTTCTTAAAAGCTTTAGACTTCTCCCTCAAGAAATTAACCCACATCATTCTAGAATAGTCATCAATAATCAGCATGAAATACCTATCACCTTGAAAGCTTCTAGTCCTTGTTGGCCCACATAAGTCAGTGTGAATCAAATCAAGTACATCATTAGATTTATCATGTATGCTCTCAAAAGAACTTCTGACTTCCTTACCCAATTGACATTCCTTACATACCAGATTATGAGGCTTCATAATCTTAGGTATATCTCTAACTGCCTTAGTTGAACTGATCTTAACAATACAATCAAAATTAACATGACACAACCTCTTATGCCATAGCCAACTTTTATCAATATGATCAATCAAACATGTCTTATTACCAATGTTCAAGTGAAAAATATTAATTCCTATCTAAATACTGGTTGCAATCTCCAAACCAATTTTGCTAATGATTTTGCATTTTCTATCTTTAAACTAAAGTTGAAAACCCTTATCAACTAATTGTCCAACACTTAAAAGATTATGCTTCAAACCTTCTACATAATAGACATTATCAGTATTATGCTTGCCATCCAAAGAAATAATACCTCTAGCTTTGATCATACATGCCTTGTCATCTCCAAATTTGACTTGACCACCATTGTATTCTTGCAGGGACAAAAAATTCCTTTTATCTCCAGTCATATGGTGTGAGCATCCACTATCAATTACCCATTCATCTTTATCTTCAACTTTTGTTGCCAGGGCCTTTTCTTCATTTTTGACAGCCAGTTCCAGTTCATCTTCCTTCAAAGCATAGAACACCCATTCTTTACCATTGTCAGATCCACTAGCAGAGTCTTTAGTTGGTTCATCTCCAGAGTCATCCATTACTCCTTCCTCATCTACTATGTAGAAATGTTTGTTTTTCTTGAATCTATATATGTTCGGGTTAGGCTTAAAAGATTTCTTTACTCTTTCCTCAAACCTTGCATTCCTTTCAGGACATCTAGATGTAAAATGACCAATCTTATTACATGCAAAACATTTAAAAGGTGCTTTTCCTTCATACTTACTTCCAGTTGGTCCTTTAGGTACTCTTCTAGCAAATAAGGCTTCAATTTTCTCAAGCTCTTCATCTTCTTTCCTCATGTATTCTAATTCTTTTGCATATAGGGTTTTCCAGTCACTTTTGCCGGTAGTTGTTGATGATGATGCATGAAAATCAAGATCATATTTTATAGCTCCAGAAGATCCAAATTCTTCAAGCTCAAAAGCAGATAATTTCCCAATCAGAATGTCTATGTTGACTAAAGTGTTTGTCATTGTTCTTAACTCATTAATTGCAAATGCCTTCATCTTGTAAGTCAGTGGAAGGGCTCTCAAGACTTTGGAAACTATTTCATCTTCACTTAGAAATCCTCC
The DNA here is from genome assembly GCF_030272615.1 of Cryptomeria japonica. Lineage (NCBI taxonomy): Eukaryota > Viridiplantae > Streptophyta > Pinopsida > Cupressales > Cupressaceae > Cryptomeria > Cryptomeria japonica. The sequence continues at coordinate 266,988,205 of NC_081414.1, forward strand.
ACAGCATTGAATTCCCATAACAATCTCATTTACTCTTTCCATAAACACGGCAATTCTTTCATTATCTTTCATTTTCAAGTTTTCATACCTTACCCTGTAACCATCAAGTTTAGCAATTTTGACAGCAGGGTCACCTTCATTCAAAGTTTGCAATTTGTCCCACATGACCTTATTTGATGATTTGTCAGTCAATCCCATAAGATGTTGATCAGTAAGTGCACACAGGAGGGCTTCTCTAGCTCTGCAATCATTTTTAATATTTTTATCCAGGTCTGCAGGAGCAGGATTGCTAGATGTCGGATCATAAGGTGTGTATCCTTTCTCAATGATCTCCCAAATATCCTTGCCAAGACATCTAAGATGAGTCTCCATTTGAATTTTCCATATCCCATAATTTGTTCCATCAAGCTTAGGGATTTCACTTCTAAAAATAGCTGTCAGTGGATTAGTTGTGCTAGTTGCCATAGGATCTACCTCAAGTGGTTAAGCTTCTGCAAAAGAGGACCAAATATCTGATACCAATTGTTAGGATAACCGGTGAACAACTGAGAGAGGGGGGGTGAATCAGTTGTTAACATATTATAACTTTTAATCCACAATACAACCTTAAACAAATCAAGTACGGGTAAAGCACATACAAATGCTAGTAGGAACAAATACCAGTAAACAATACAACTTAACAATTAACCAGATAATCAGTGCAAAGAAACCATACCACATAACACCATGATTTGTATATGGAAAACTCGGCAAGGGAAAAACCATGGTGGGAAGCCTACCCACAATCAGATGATACTAATGCAGAAAGTATGTGTTACAATGAGGGGCCCTCACTTGCAGGAAGGCACACTGCCTAGAACGTACTACTCATTACAAAAGAGTCTCACTGACTACAGAGAGGCTACAACCTTCTCAAGATAAATTGACAACAATCCAATAGAGTGAACTACTGGAAATAGTATCCACTATGCCTGATTACAGTCCCAATTAAACTCAATGTCGGAGGACTAAATCCTCTTCTGAATCCGATTCGATCATCAATGATCGACCAATTCCTCTGCCTGAATGATATTATAGTATTCGCACATTACATTCCTTGACCATGACCTTTCCAATAACCATGATACTTTACAAAGAGTTTCTACCTCTTATTTATACAAACCCTATGGCCTAAACCAGTTAGATCGGCCACCTAAAGATATTACAATAAGATCTTTACATAATTCCATTTACAATGATACACCATGTTGGCTTAAGACCAAAATAATAATAAAAAATCCATAAATCATCTCGAATCATTGTGGTAATGTGTAGAGTACACACTATCATGATACCAGTCCATAACCTAGATAGGTACCAGACCTATTCTAGGTCCACCATGCTAAAGCAAAGTTTTCAAGCAATTGAAGCACGATCAACGAACATCTTTAACATCCTGAAATCCATGAAGAAGTTGCACCAACACCAATTATGCATCATGTCACAATTCCTCAATGAAAGCTCTATCGGTAAACCCTTAAACCAGTGTCAGTAAGGGTTTACCAAAGTGTATGATAGCATTCGATTACCTAGCCAATTCCAACTGACCAAACATGCTCATGGAGCATATAACACATGAAATCTAATATACTTCACTGATCCAAACATGTCGGAAGTGTCAACAGATAATCTCTTATGTCAGTAACACTAGATCTTCTATCTGTAACCTGTCTGTCAATAACCATTCATAACAGCTAGTGTTGACATCAATGATAAAACATCAATGCAACACATAATCAATTCATCCAAAATGCCAACAAGAACTCCATATGCACTTATGGTCAAACAAGAAACTCATATGTCATGTAACCAAAGTAATGTTCACTCAATATATGCATTGAAATTATGAAAAATTAGATCTAAAATACAATTAAATAATTATGCAACCCATAAGTCAATTTAGGAAAATTAATTAGGGTTTTTATGAATTTAACCTCTAAATTTATGTAATTTTTTATTAAAAATATAAGATCTATGAGTTCAAAATTGAAAATTGAAATGCATACAAATCATATTTGAGAAAATAAATAAGAAATAATGGTGTAAGAAGTCAGGTTCACCAAACTGTAATGGTACAAATTTAGAAATTAGGGTTTCAATGATAAAACCAAAAGTAATCCCAAATTGATCACTACAAGGGGAAAGAGGGGTGAACCTAATAGATCTAGCCTCAATCCCATTGAGGAAGTGTTGAGAATTATGATTAGCTTCACCTGGATTAGGGTTTGACCTCCTCTTTCCAAGGATTGAATGAAATTAAGGCAAAATAGGTGATAGTCGAGGTCTTTTGATAGAAACAGTAAGCTATAGGTATCCCAGATAGCCACCAACTTGGATCTAGGTAGAATATGATGTCTATAATCTATTCTCAAAAGTTTAACCTAATTTTTTAGGGCCAGGTAGTATCAATTCGCCATGGTCCTTCGATTTTTCCACCATCAAAAGCCAAACCCGTTCGTCTTATGTGAACTATGTCAATCCTCTTGAGTACAACTTCACACCTATTTCCTACACATAGAAAGAAAGGGAAAGATGTTGGGGATAGGAGTTTGCCTAAGTCAAACCCTGGTTTGGGAATTAACCTTGAATGAAATAATGCAAATACTGAGATAAATGCTACATAGGTATATCTCAGATCTATAATTGTTGATGATGATACAATGCTCTTTGAATGTAATTATAAATGTTGTATGTAATGACTTGTAAAACACATGAACATGAAAAACCCTAATCACACACACATGCTTGCATAAAGATTGATGTAACTTTTCTCCATAATTCTTGAATGATGAATACGTATCCTTGAAGATCTTTGAAAAACTCTTGATGATGAATGCTTCACGAATGCACGAATGCTTGGGATAGATAATGGATGGAATCTTAGATTGCTTAGGTGAAAATAGGTTGATAAAATGTCTTTATATAGGTTTCCCTCATAAATTTACTGATTTGGCTGACCTTCAATGGTCATGTGTATCTACAGGGATCAATTTCTGGCAAGGAGATATAACATCTGCCTCAATTCAAATTAGAGCCCTATTGAGAAGGACCATGGTATTTTAGGATACCATTGTCCAAACCAAGGCATTCCATGTTATTTTCCCTCTTCAAATAAGACCCAAATATGACACAAGGGGGGAGGGTACCTCACCATGGAACCCACCAATGGGCATTCATGGCCTCAAAGCTAGAGAATAGGGTAAAACTAGACCTAGAGAGGGTCAAATTACATTGTTGACAATTTATGATGCTACAAGTGCCAACATACTTACTTTGTGACAACCCAAAGTTTTTTGTTTACCCAATCTCTTTTGATTTCCATACCAAGTATATACCTAGTAGCTCCCAAATCCTTCATATCAAATGTTCCTAAAAGTTGAGCTTTTAACTCACTAACCATTACCTGACAATTATTTATAAGTGCCATATAATCTACATACAAGACAACAATTAGGATATGGTCATCAATACATTTAATGTATACAAAATGATCATCTTCACTTCTAACAAAACATAATTTTATGATAATGAATCAAATTTTTTATGCCACATTTGGGGAGATTGTTTTAAACCATAAAAAAACTATTTTAACTTGCAAACCAAGTGTTCCTTTCCTTTTACCTTAAATCCTTTAGGTTGTTGCATGTAAATTTCTCCTTCCAAGTCTTCATGCAAAAAAATATTTTTAACATCCATTTTCTGAATCTCAAAACCATTAATTGTAGTAATGGATAAAAGAAATATAATAGATGACAATCTAGCAATAGGAGAGGAAATCTCACCAAAATCAACTCCCTCTATCAGGGAGTAGCCCTTACCTACCAGTTTAGCTTTGTAATTTTCCAATTAACTATCTACTCCAAATTTCTTTTTGTAGGCCCATTTGCAACCAATGATTTCCTTTCCTTTCCTTTGGAAAATGAACAAGATCCCAAGTATCAAAGGATTCCAATGCAATTATCAATTATCTCCTCTAACATGGCTTATTGGCAAGAATCACAATCACATGAAAGAATAGCTTCCGTATAGAATCTAGATTCATCATCAATACTTAATAAAAAAATTATACAATGGAAATTTGGTGAGCTATACTTGTCAATTGGATTCTACTATCTTGCGGATCTTCTGAGAATAGGAATGTGTGTCTCTTGCTATTCTTGATCTTACTCAACCTCTTCCTATTAATCGGTTTGAGTAGTAACTGCCTTTGAACCCTCATCTTCTTCTTCCCCATCTTCATGTCCATCTTTTTGTTCTTCTCAAGGTGCACCTTCCTTCTTAATTTCAAAACAAACAGTCTTTTCCATATCTTTTTCTTTTGATTGTTTAGGATCATTAATAACACAAGTTCCCTAAAAATCACATCTCTAGAAAAAATAAATTTCTTACTTAGAGGATTCCATAACTAATACCCTTTTACATTATCATCATATCGAATGAAAATGCACCTTTTAGCTTTTGGATCCAACTTAGTTCATTTTTCTTTAGGCACATGAACAAAAACCTCACAACCATATGCTCTTAAATGTGAAACAAAAGGTTTCTTACTTGTCCAAACTTCATAATGTGTTGTTTCAAGAGCCTTACAAGTAGATCTATTTAAAAAGTAACAAGCAGTACGTAGAACTTCTGCCCAAAAGCATCTATCAAGTAATGAACCATTTAACATACTTCTAGCTCTTTCCATTATTGTTCATTTCATCCTTTCTATGACTACATTTTATTGAGTATATGAAGTTTTTTTGTCTAACAATTCCTGCATGCTTACAAAATTTATCAAATTCCTTAGAATAGTATTCCCCTCCATTATTAGTTCTTAAAACCTTAATTTTGAATCTATTTTCTTTTCAACTAAGGCCTAAAATCTTTAAACTTGGTGAAAATATCATATTTATGCCTTATAAAATATAACTAGGAGTATCTAGAAACATCATTAATGAAGGAGAAAAAATATCTAGATCTTTGAATTGATTTAATTTCCACAGGTCCAAAAACATCCGAGTGAATAATTTTTAATTTTTTCTTAAATTTACTACTAACTAAAGGAAATGTCTTTCTATTTTATTAACCAAACACACAATGTTTATAAAATTCAAAACTCTCATTAGAATAGTAAAAATCATCTAACAACTTTTTATTCAAAATAATTTTTAAACCATTCTCACTAATGTGGCCCAATCTATGGTACCACAACATAGAATAATTTCTATATTTAGTTACATTAGTAGATTTAACAATAGTAATGGATTCAAGCTTAAACAAATTCCCCTTCCTTTTCCCCTTTTCTACCATTAAATTTACTCTTACCAATTTGCAACCATGCTTCTCAAATATTACATGAAAACCTATATCATTCAACACAGAAACTAAAATCGAATTTCTTTCTAAACTCGGGACATGCAAAATGCCCAAAAGAGATTATATTCTCCCATCATTGAAACACAACTGAATCTTACCCCTTGTTTTATGGAATAGCTTGCACAATATGAAAATAATTGAAAATATGCTGAAAATAATTGATAATAATATGTTAATTTGAGGGAGAAACCTCCTAATCAACTTTTAGGGGGATACAATCAATAGTATTCAATAGCAACGTAATACTCAACATGATGACAATAACTAACCTATACCTCTTATATACACCTTACGTATGTCTTCGATACTACCTAGTCTGATTTAGATACTTAAATATAACTCCTAGGATTACCTAGATACATATTAATTAATATAATAATTAGTATGTATCTTATTTAAGAGTTAATGTAGCCACAATTCAACTACACCATAACACAATAAACACTATAGGGTTAGGGGCATAATTTTACCCCCCACTTTACAAAATCATTATCCTCAATGCTAAGTTTTTTTTTAACTTCATCTCCTTTTTTTCTATTCTGCTACATCTTCTTCTCTTTGTTTCTTGTTATACTTTTTCTTTCTCTTATCCTCACTCTTTCTCTTACTCTTGCACTTGTTCTTGCTCTTTCTTTTTCTCTTGTGCTTGTTCTTTTTCTATCTCTTACTCTTGATCTTTATCTTTCTCTTATGCTTGCTCTTTTTCTTTCTCTTGCTCTTGATCTTTCTCTTTCTCTTGTGCTTTCTCTTTTTCTTTCTCTTTATTCTTCTCCTTCTCTTACTCTTACTTTTGTTCTTCTACATCTTGTACTTTTTCTTTTTCCTTTTTCTTCTTTTTGTTGCAAAAAAATTCCAACAAAATAATTTTGTAGTAACTAACTTATTTTTTCTCAAAAACCCTTTAAAAATTAGATAGTAACTCACTCAAATATGTTAGATACATGTTTTATAATAATTTAGGACATAATCCTAATTTAACAATAAACCCCTCTCTTCTATTCCAGGTACTCAAAAAAATGGATTGCAGGTGCTCTAGTATGGTCTTTAAAAACTCTGTAAAAAAGAGAAAAAAATTTGCTCCAATTTGAAATATATGTGATTTCCAAAATGACCTCAAAAATTGATGAAAAATCCTTGTATAATATGAAAATAATAGGACATATGTTGAAAATAATTGATAATAATATGCCACTTCAAGTGGGTAACCTCCTAATCCACTCCGAGGGCGTAACCTCCAATAGTCTTCAATAATAACCTAATACTCAACATGATGATAATAACTAACCTCTAGCTCCTATATATACCATACTTATGCCTTGGATACCACCTAGGTTGACTTAGATACCTAAATATAACTCCTAGGATGACCTAGAGGTATATTAATGATTATAATAATTGTCGGCCTATTTGTCATTTTTTTTATTGATGTCATGAATATCGTATCTTATCATGCATGTATGTATGTGATCCAATCCAAAAAGTTTGCTTCATATATGCAATATTATTTTATTATGTATGCACAGGTCCGACATTCAGTGCTATTGGAAGTTATTTTTGGGTCTGGTCTTATCCAGATATGATGGTAGCACATGTCTTGAGATGCATTAAGATTCGATCCTATCCAAATTTGTTGAAAAGTGTGATCCACCAGTCTACTTGTTGCTAGAAACTGACACTGCATAAAGATACCCAGATTGTTGTAGGGTGTGGATAAGTCTGGTCTCATCCCTTCCGGTTGAGCCGACTTGTCAATCAATATGATGTGGATAAATATTGCCCAGAATATTATATGTTGATGGCATAGTTGTTGAAAACTAACTATTTTGTGTACTATATGTGAAGCAGTCACTGGTGAGGAGGGACCTCAAGGAGATCAGTCCAAACCGGTCAGCAAGAGTAAACAAAACGGAAACACGTAGATATGATGGAGGCAATGTAGAATAGATAATTTTATTAGATGAAAGTTAATGACATCCAACTAGTAACAATCAGGTTACAACATATCGGCACACAGACCTGGGAGAATAGGTCACACCGGGACCTTGAATCGAAAGATCTATCTTCTAGGCACAGTCTATCTATCTAATACTTCTTGATTTTTTGATTGATTGCATTCTAAAGCATAATTAAAAATATATATAATCCAAAGGATCTAGTTGGCCCAAAAGGGATCAAAACCTGAAGAACAAGACCTAACGTGCAACATGAAAAAGGTCGACCTTCGCCAAGAGATTCCTTCACAAAATACAAAGGATGAAACGTATAAGGTCAGCCACACACCAAGAAACATCAAGATCAATGTCCAAGGCTCCACAAACTTTGGAATGGGTTATGGTAGATCACTAGAATAGGTCTCAGGCAACTGGTAACAAAGGAACAACCAATAACAAGAAACTGTCATGGAAACCGGTGGTGATATCTTGTTAGAAAGTGATCCAAAAGAGATGCGGTTTGGGAGCAAGAAATGTGATCAAGTCTTCAAGTAGAATCCAACTCCATAGGATCTAGTGAGCCAAAAAAATCAGGACACGCATAAAGGAAAAGTGAAACTGCAAACAGAAAAGAAAATGTTTTTGGTTGATGCAAGATTGTTGTGAACCGGGGATGCTCCTGCATCAGACATCCGGGGTTAATGAAAAGTGAGCCTCTCACTTAAGTGGGTCAGAGGGAAACCAAGGCGATCTACCTCTACCTAAGAAATCCAAGATGAATCTTCAACTAGTCTACTCTTCCACTTCATAAGATATTCTTTGTGCTGACTGTTTCAGGTACTACGCCCAATCCTACTGTCCAAAATCTATTCAATCTGATCTGGTTCCTTCTAGGATAATTGCTTCTCTAAGTCTGCAACATTATCCTCACTGAATTTTGGTTCATGATACTCATGAAGATCTACAATGTTGAATATAGGTGAAATACTTAGACTATCTGGTAGCTCCACTTCATATGCATTTCCAGTTTTGAACTTTCTCAAAATCTTACAGGGTCCAAACTTCTTCATCTGCAACTTATTATAAGTTCCAATGAGGAATCTCTATTTTCTCAAGTATACCATCACTTTATTGCCAACTTCAAATTCCTTATGTCTTCTCTTCTCATTTTCCTTATCCTTATATTTGCTATTCATGCCCTCCAAATGTTGTTTAACCTAAATATGCAATGTTGCCATGTGATCTACAAAATCTTCTACTTCTGAACTCTTCTAGTCTTCACTGCTAATGTCTCTCAATTCTGCTATTCCTCTAGGATGCACTCTGGTAACAATCTCAAAAGGTGTTTTTCTGATACTTCCATTCACTGAATTGTTATAGGCAAACTCTTCTTATGCAAGGATCAAATACCAACTTCCGGTTTTCTCTCCCACTAAACATCTCAACAAGTTTCCCAAACTCCAGTTAACTACTTATGTCTATCCATCAGTCTGTGGATGAAAATTAGAACTAAACTTCAAATCTATCTTCATCTTATTCCAAAGTGTTCTCCAAAAATAGCCAACAAACTTACTATCTTTGTCTGAAACTATGCTCTTAGGTAATCCATGCAATCTCACCACTTCTTTGAAAAATAGGTCTTCTATATGAAATGCATCTGATGTCTTCTTACAAGGTATAAAATGAGCCATCTTTGAAAATATATCCATTACTACAAATATAGAATCATTCCCTCTCGGTGTCCTAGGCAATCCAAGTACAAAATCCATGCTTATATCCTCCCAAGGTCTTACCGGTACTATCAAAGGTTTATGCAATCCCACATTTTGACTACTACCTTTTGTAACTTGACAAACTCTATAACTCTGCACATATCTCTTAACATTGTTATGAATCTGGGGCCAAAAGTATTGCTCACTCACCAATGCAAATGTTTTATCAATGCCAAAATATCTAGCTAAACCTCCACTATGCTTCTCTCTTATCAGGTTCTCTCTCATGGAACTCTTAGGTATACATAACTAAACTCCCTTGAATAACATCCCATCCTAAATGAAATAATCCAACCATTTGCTTCTATCAACCATAACCAGTTCTCTACATGCTTTCCAAGGTTCTACAAAATCTAGGTCTTCAAATATTTAAAACCTAATACTGTTACTCTCATCTCTATCAGCAAATTCCTTCTCCTACTCAATGCATCAACAACTTTGTTAGATTTCCCACTTCTATGCTTCAATACAAAGGTGTAACTCTGCAAGAATTCTACCCATCTCATATATCTTTGATTCAACTTACTCTATCTATTCAAATACTGCAAAGCTTGATGATCTGTCTATAATACAAACTCCTTAGGCAACAAGTAGTATCTCCATTTCTTCAAGGCTTGAACTATGGCATAAAATTCATGATCATACACTGAATATCTCTTTCGGGAATCATTCAATTTCTCACTAAAATATGCTACTGCTCTCCCTTCTTGACTCAAAATTGCTCCTATTGTTGTTCCAGTTGCATCACAATCCACTTGAAATACCTTATTAAAATATGGTAAAGCCAACACAGGTTGCTCAGTCACTTTTTGCTTCAACAATTCAAAACTTTTGTTTGCTCCAATGGTCTAATTGAATTCCTTATGATCTTCCCTCATAGTCTCAGTCATAGGGTTACAAAATGAACTGAAATTTGTGATAAACTTTTGGTAAAAACTAGCCAATCCATGAAATGATCTTACCTCTCCAATGTTTTCCGGTGTAGGTCAATCAACAATGGCTCTCACTTTCTCAGGGTTCATCTTCAAACCATTCTCAATTATCACATAGCCCAAATAAACTGACTTGTTGGCAAAATGGTCAGTGCTCCCCTCAAGATTCATGACAAGGGACTAACCGCCTCCCATGTGATCCATATCTCTATAGTTTGTATCAAGCGTTGATGGATCGGTCTTTTGATGCAATAGAAAACAAGGCCAACAAATGGTATCAGAGCATTGGGTCATGGGTTCGAATCCCCTCAGGTAACGCTGAGGGGGAGATTGTTGGCAAAATGGTTAGCACTCCCCTTGAGATTCATGACAAGGGACTAACCACCTCCCATGTGATCCATATCTCTACAATTTGTATCGAGCATTGATAGATCAGTCTTTTGACGCAATGACAAACTAGGCCAACATAATTCATCCTTCATGAAAGTAAACTTCTTGATATTGATCAGCAACTTCTCTTCTCTCAACCTCTGCAAAACTTGTCTTAACTGCAACAAATGCTCCTCAATTGTTCTACAGAAAATCAGAATGTCATCCAAATACACAATAACAAACTTACCCAAGAATTTATTCAGTACCTCATTCATCAGCCTCATAAAAGTACTTGATACTTTAGTCAATCCAAAAGGCATCACCAAACATTCATATAGTCTTTCATTTGTCTTAAATGTTGTCTTCCACTCATCACCTTCTCTGATCCTGATATGATGATATCCACTCTTCTAATCTATCTTTACAAAGTATTTTTCTCCACTCAAATAGTCTATTATGTCATCCATCCTAGGCAAAGAAAACTGGTATTTCACTGTGATCTTGTTTATTGCTCTTGAATCGATACACATCCTCCATTCTCCATTCTTCTTAGGTGCTAATACAGTTGGTACTGCATAGGACTTAGACTCTCCCTGATCAAACCTTTCTTCAATAGCTCCTACACTTGTCTATTCAGTTCTTCGTTCTCTGTCGGTGTCAATCGATATGAAGCTTTGTTAGGCAAACTAGCTCCGAGAACCAAGTCTATGCAATAACTAATACTTCTAACAGGTGGCAATCCATTAGGTAGATTATTTGAAATGATGTCCCCATATTCTATTAGTAAATCTCTTATCTTTGGCGGGTCTTCTCCTTCCGATTCCGGTCTGTCAGTCTTCTTAGGAATTAAGGAAAAACACACATTCTCATGTCTCGGTCCATCCATGAATTTCCTTCCATCTACTAAACAGATTCTAGTATTTGTACAAACTTCACTCTTCAAAGGTTCCTCCAAAGGTAACAAGGTTTTCTTCATCGCTTTGGCCACAATAGTGTATGTATTCTTCCTCCCATCATGTATTGCCTATCTATCAAAATGCCAAGGTCTTCTAAACAAAAGATGACAAATATCCATAGACATAATATCACACAAAACTTCATCATGATAATTCCCAATTTGAAATTTTACCAAACACTGTTCACTTACTAACAACTTATGTTCATCCTGAATCCATGCTATCTAATAACACTTAGGGTGTTTCAATCTAACCAATTTCAAATTATTCATCACCCCTTCTGAAACAAGATTACTTGAAGTACCACTATCAATAACAGCTTTACAACACTTGTCGGATACCTTACATCTGGTCTTGAACAGGTTCTTCCTCTACAAGGGCTCTTCATTTCCTCCGGTAAACCCAAAGCTCTCCTCGTCATCAATAGTTCTCCATCTTTCGGTTTATTGTCTAATCCGGTGGGGTTCTCTTCCACCACTGTTTCTCTTTCGATAGCCTCGATATTCTTACATTCAAATGCACATTGTCCTTCTCCTCCACACTTAAAGAAGCTTCCTCTAAATATCCTCTTGTCTTGTCTTCCAAAGTTCTCATTACGGTAACCATCTAGTTCTCTCCTCTGGTAGAAATTTCTATCATCCTTCCAGTATGAATTACCTTCCTTTCTCACTTCCTTGTCCTTGTTCTGAATTGTATTAGTTCCTCTTCCTTTGGTATATCCTCTTCCTCCTTGAAATCTTCCTCTAGTAAACCTTCCTCCTCTACCTCTCTATCTCTGCTCATATCTTTTGTTCAATTTTTCTTCAGCATTTATTGCATACTAGTAAGCCTCTTCAAAAATCTCCAATTTGATCATACTGAGTTCCTCTTGTATAGACATCCATAATCCATTCAAATATCTAGCAATCTATTCAACTTCATCATCAACATTTCTGGATCTGATGTTCAACTTGTAAAATGCTTTGGTGTACTCCTTCACACTAGATTCCTTTTGTCTCAGGTTCTGCAACTTTCGAAACAAATCCACTTGATAATTCATCGGGACAAACTTTTATTTTAACTTAGCAATCATCCTATCCTATGTCTTAATCTTTTCTTTATCTCTTCTTTATCTATTAACTTGCAAATGCTCCCATCGAAGAGATGCATGACCTTTCAATCAGGTAGAAGCATACTTCACCTTCCTCTCTTCTGTAGTATTTTCAAAATCAAAATACTTCTCCATCTTCGTGATCCAATCCTTCAATTCATCTGAATCTAACTTACCATCATATTTAGGTGGGGTAAAATGAGGTTTAGTTTTCACCCTACTCAAAACCTTAAAAAACCTTTCCTCCTCCTGATCAATTGTCGATAGGTTCACTTGTTTTGTCAGGGCTTCTTCTCCTTCATCTTTGCTTACATCTTCAATATGTCAGCCTCTTCTCTGGGTTGTCTCCACGGCTTCTAATCGGGCTGCTATTCCTTGCAACATCTCCATTATAGCAGGGTCTGCATTCCCACGCACTCAACCATTCCTAGTTCCTCTTCGCGCTATTGATCCACGCTAGTCCTCTGCAATTGTAGGTCAGATCCGCAATCTGCCAGCCTACAATAAAATTTCAGGACACACAACCTCTGGAATGAAACTTCACTTTGATACCACTTGAAGCAGTCACCGGTGAGGAGGGACCTCAAGGAGATCAGTCCAAACTGGTCAGCAAGAGTAAACACAATAGAAACACACAGATTTGATGGAGGAAATGCAGAACAAATAATTTTATTGCATTAAAGTTAATTACATCCAACCGGTAACAACTAGGTTACAACATACCGACACACAGGCCTGGTAGAATAGGTCATACCGGGACCTTGAATCGAAAGATCTATCTTATAGGCACAGTGTATCTATCTGATACTTCTTGATTTTCTGATTGATTACATTCTAAAGCATGATCACAAATATATATATCAATCCAAAGGATCCAATCGGCCCAAAAGGGATCAAAACCCAAAGAACAAGACCTAACGTGCAACATGAATAAGGTTGGCCTCCGCCAAGAGATTCCTCTGGAAAATCCAAAAGATGAAACGTAGAAGGTCGGCCACATACCAAGAAACATTGAGACCAACGCCCAAGGCTCTGCAAGCTTCAAAATGGGTTTTGGTAGATCAACAGAATAGGTCTCAGGCAACCAGTAATAAAAGAACAACCGGTAATAAGAAACTGTCATGGAAACCGGTGGCGATATCTTGCCAAAAAGTGATCCAAAAGAGATCCAGTTTGAGAGAAATAAAGATGATCAAGTCTTCAAGTAGAATCCAACTCCACAGGATCTGGTGAGCTAAAAAAACTGGGACACATAGAAAGGAAAACTGAAATTGCAAACAGAAAACAAAACATGAAAGAAAATGTTTTTGGTTGATGCAAGATTGTTGTGAATCAGGGATGCTCCTACATCAATATGTGAAAATATTGTGGTTGTGTGTTATATGCAAATCGGGTATAGCAAATTTATGAGATAGCTTATGTACTTCAAGGGAATTATATTTCATGCATATGTGAGATGCAACTACAACAGTTTAATTTTTGTATACTTTATAATCCATTTGTAAGCCCTCTTTTATATATCGAACAGTGAGTCCAAACTGAAAATAAGTCAAATAGATAGTGAGCCACCCTTTGTATTGTGTAACCGGTTACATATTACGCTATTCCTGAGAGAATCGTGTCTTCATGGTTTTTCCTATATTGGGTTTTCCAAGTAAAAAAATGGGTGTTATGTGTTATGTCTCCAATTTTGTTTATTACATTTGAACTATGTTATGTGATTGGTTAATTAGAAGTTTAAATAAGTTAAAGGGAATATTGATTCACCCCTCCCCTCTCAGTATTTCGGTTATTCAACAATTGGTATCAGAGCCAAGTTCTTTAGAAGAGTCTAACCACTCAAAGGAGATCAGAAAAATTGAACTTATGGATTTGAACGATGATTTAAGAAAAGCTCTTGAATAACTTGAGGCAACAAAATCTGAAAACAAAGATCTAAAGGAGAATGTTCAACTAGCTAATGAATGCATTAAGAAGCTAAGAGAGCAAATCTAGAAATTCAAGATGAGACACAAAGAAGTCAATGAGGAGCTCAAGCAAACAAACAACACTATTGCAGATTTGAGGATCAAAGATGAAGATAATGAGAAAACTAAAGAATACCTTAATGAAATGGTGAAATGAAAAACAAAAGAATGTGAGAGGCTAAAGAAAGAAGTAACACTTCTCAAAGTAGATCTTGAGAAAACAAAGAACCAACAAAGCAATACTAAATCTGGTAAACTTGACACAACAACGAATACTAAGGAAGCTCCAAAAATCGAGAAGGAAGCAAAATTCGGTGGAGAAGAATAATCTCCAGTAAAGGTAGCTGTCACGAGAGAGCAAAAAGGTAAGTCTCCAATCAAGCTGCAAGTCATTATGAAAACCACAACTTTTAATGGCTTCTAATACAATTGTAATGGAATAGGACATAAGACAGTAGAATGTAGAAGTAGTCTAAATCAAACACTTAATCCATTTTTTGGTAGATGTTATACATGTAATAAGTATGATCATAAAGATAATAAATGTAGGAATCTGATTGTAAATTAGGATAGACATAGTTACTTTAGAGGAAGATATTACACATGCAATATTTTTGGACATAAAGTTAGCCAGTGCAAGTCAAGACAAAATCTAGCGAACATCAATTGTTATAATTGTAATCAACGCAGACATATGGCAATATAGTGCAGAAAAAATATAGCTCAACAAACCAAACTAGTTAAGAAAGTCAATGTGGAAGATGTCAAAGCTGAAATGAAGAAAAATTGGAGAAAGAAGGAAATTGTAGAAACGCCAACATCCAGCTCCGGTGCAGGCACTTCATCTGAAAATTTGATAGTTTATGGCTTTGGCCAATGGGGACTAATCTGGAAAGCATATTCTTATCCCCAGCCAAAGTTGTATGAGGCCGTAATACCAACAAAAGAAGAGATTCGGTAGTCAAAGTCATAACTCATCATAGGATCAAGTAAGTTGTTGCAAAATTCGAGAATATGGAAGATAACTCATGCACATTTAATGTAAATATCTTGATGGAAGAATTTAAGGAAATCGCCCCACTTAATTGTTCTTTACTTTGAATTAAAAGCACTTAAGATTTGTGCAGGCGATTAAGTCAACCAAGTTAACTTAGGGTTTCTTCAGCGAGTTTCGACCAGGGTTAGTAGTCTGTAGAATCAGTGATCATGGATGCTCCCATAGTTATTGATGTTGCTTCCAAGCCCCGACCCGTATTGATGAAGACACCATACATAGCAATTTAGATTGATATTAGTGGAGCATTTTCAAAAATACTGATTGGGGTTGTTCTAGCGGAAGATATTAGGTCTTACATCTATGTCAAGCTGGAAGAATATGTTCATCATGGAAAGATGCTATATCTCTAGACAAAGCACTTAGCTGATAAGTGCAGCCAGGTAAAACCAAAATTTGTTAACCTAGTTCAGAAAAATTTAAATACATGAAATAACTTTCCCAATTTATGTCATGATGACAAGTGGGTCAAGTTAGCAATGAGAAGGTTTCATGATGGGATTCTTTGGTTAGACCAAACTCACATGATAACCAAGGATGTAATGAAGGCCATCACAGGTCTAAGTGACTTTGATGAAATTCTCAAACTAAAATTTGCTAAGAATAAGATAGTTATGGACTTAACTAGTGCCACATTCGATAAATGTTCCCTAGAAATTGACAATATTAGGAATCTGACAGTTAAGTACCTATCCATGATGGTCAAAAACAAAATCTTTTTCACAAACAAAGAAAATTCTATTGCAGCTATTGCAGTACACATGGCATACGAGATGGTGAAACTAAATAAGGATTTTGACCTCTATGAAATCTTGTGTCAGCGGTTCCATTTCATGCAAGATTTACCCAGTCGTGGTAGGGTTTTATGGTCAACAGACACATCGGTAGCCCATCAGATCACAAACAAGCTTCAATGGTTTATCAATGAAAAGACAAGAGAAGAAGAGTTTGCAGCTTTCTTTACTATCTTTTAGATGAATATGCAGAACAAAGACAAAATTTTGAAGGAAATTATAGCCAAGTATAAAAATGACATTACATTTATGATTACAACTGATAAATGCTACATGGAAGCCATGGTGCCTTAAAAAGTCTGGGTTCCTCCATTTGGGTATGAAGTGCCTTCTGACATGCTTGAAGGTGCAGCCAAAGTTTTCCTAGAAAGTCTGGTAAATGAGAACAACATTTTGGGACTATAGATGAAAAATATTTGCAAGTCTGGATAGAGCTCACCAAGAAAGACCAAGAAAATAGAGTGAAAAGGTTATTCAAGAATCTCCAGATAAAGCTAATTTGACTGAAGAAGAAATCTCTAAAGTTAGGCGATTTGAAAGGCTTGGAGCATCCAAAATAGCCAAGTTTTCTCAGATAGAGCTTCCCTCATAAAACTCTCCAAAGAAAAAGATTGAAATCGAGAGGAAAACTATTGTCTTGGAATCTGAGGAAGAGGAAGAAGCTCAGCAGTATCAAATACATGTCCAAAAATCCAGAGGGAAAAAGGTCAAGAAGCCACTCGATGCAGAAATTTTGTGTGAATCCCTTGCTCAAGGCACAAGTCCAAGAAAGGTAGGTAATCTGTTTACTGAGGCTAATGTTGAAGATAAAAATACTATAATTAAAGCCTTAATAATTTATTATGTAAAATATTAAGATGCAATTAATGAGTATAGGAACATTGTTCCAAATGAATTATATGAGGATTTGATAAGAGTTCGACAAATTTCTAGGAAGAGGGACAAGCCATTAAAGATCATGCGTTTGATTTCTTCGGATAATAAGGCCACCTTAATGGAAGTAAGAAAAACTGAGTTAAGAACCAATAAAAATTTAGATGATCTCATGCTTGGCGTGCCCAATTCCAAAGAAAACTATAGAAAGAGATCATGGATACGGTTATGACGATTGCAAGAAACCATTGTATTTTCCCCTCTAATTTCGGTACCACAACTGACACATCTGAGGATGTGCATATTACTATTTCTAAAGATAGAGATGATCCCTCTAATAGTCCTATTAATGATACAGTGAGTGTGAATGATGTGTCTACTATGGAGAATTATGTGGATAATGTTTTGAGTGGTAGTATGGATATTCCTAAAACTTTTGAAGTCCCTCGGGTTAACTTTGGGTCCGACAAGGGAAAATAAATTGAAGGTTCTACTGGTAACCAGGTATCTGACAAAGATGAAAGGGACACTTTTAAACCTAAAAGTAATGCCCCATTAGAAGTGAAGGCAAATATCTCGGCAAAAGAGTCCAGCATGCAAGTATCCATAATTGGTACCAATCTTAGTTCATCTGAAGATGTCTGGAAGAAAGTATTCTCTGCTCCTTTAATTCTCCCACCAATTACATCTTCTATGCAATCAGTTGACTTCTCTAATGTTGATCTGATGCAAAAACTTGAGATTGGATAAGCATTCATTTCCTCAGCTAGGTAAGATCTCTAGAAGAATGACAAGATTGTTGAAGATCTTTTGGTAGCATTGCATGTTGTTGTTCCTGAGTGTTAATTGGATCCAGACACTCCCAGTGCAGAAAAATGCAAAACCTTGATTATTTCTTTGGGCAATCATGCTAAGAAAGTCAAAGAGAAATGTGAAAAGGATTTAGTTGATGACAAAGAAAAACTTGTGTATGAATTAAAGACTAAATGTGAATCAACACATCTCCACCTTTCCCAACTTATCTCTAAAGGCTAGTCTTATTTAGAAAATGGTGATATATTGTTTGCTTTCAGTCTTCAGTGGTTGGATGCCACTCAAAGTATAAAAGATGAGATGAATATCATTGAAGACAAGATCTGACAGGCTCAAGTGAATTACAAGCTATTTAAGGATTTATCTGGCTTTGGAAGTTCAAAGATTGAGGAACTTCATGATAGGTATTATGAACTGCAACAACAAAGAGATAATATCATCATTCCCCTTAGGCAAGCTAAGAGATTTGAGCAATGAAAGTATTTCATTTATGAAATCTCTCATGCCTCCTAGTTGTCATACACTGTTCTTGGTTCCCTTCATGAGGCAGAGCAGTTGCTTGCATCACTATTGGTGCATATCGAGTTTCTAACAGAAGCTATTTCTCACTGGGACTCGCACAAGGACGCTTGGACCACTCACGCTCAGAATCTCAAACAATCCTCCTGAAAGTAGTGATGGTTCCCGTTAGGGGGAGTTTTCATTTTGTTACATTGCTTACCCTTTGCCATTGTTGTCAAAGGGGGAGTAGTAGGAGTAGTTGGCATAGTAATTAATTATTCTCTTTTTATGCAAAAAGACTGTTGGCATTTCTGTTATTATTTTAGCAAACTTACTTTGTATCTTATTATTCCATCAATGACAAAGGGGGATATTGTTGGCCTATTTGGCATTGTTGTCATTGATGTCATGAATATCATATGTTATCCAGCATGTATGTATGTGATATGATCCAAAAAGTTTTCTTCCTATATGCAATATTATTTTATTGTGTATGCACATGTCCAACATTCAACGCTATCGAAAGCTATTTTGGGGTTCCATCTTATCCGAATATGATGGTAGCACATGTCTAGAGATGTGTTAAGATCCGGTCCTATTTGGATGTGATAAAAAGCGTGATCCACCAGTCTACTTATTGTTGGAAGTTGACACCACATAAAGACACCCGGGTTGTTGTAGCATGTGGATAGGTCCGGTATCATCCCTTCCAGTTGAGTCGACTTGTCAGTCAATATGATGCGAATATATATTGTCAAGAATATTATGTGTTGATGGCATGGTTGTTGAAAAATAACTATTTTGTGTATTATATGTGAAAAGACTGTGGTTGTGTTGTAATGCCCCACCAAGAAACCCCGAAGGGATAAAGCTAAAACACACGAATGGAGTGCAACAAATTTTTTTTAAAAATAAGACACAACATAAAGATACAATAAGATATCAAAGTACAAATTACATAGCGGAAGATATCAACTATCACCTAAAGAGTTTCCCAATGCGGTTACTTAATTCCACATTTAACTTAACTTACGCTAATTAATCCAATAAGCCGATTGTCTTAATAACGAGAAAATTCTTAAACAATGATAAATTCTTTCAGTAAGGCAAAATATAGATCACAAGATAAAGTTCATCCATTAAGGTTTATTCATACTTTACGTTCATACTTTTTAATTAAAATTTGAATCATGCATCCAATTTAATAACACACTTGAATTTCACCATAAACCGACGAGATCTTTCCATGTATACTTAATTTCCTTAACAATTATAGAATACATTCTGCAAATCAGCAACACTCTTTCATGAACCATATTACTGCATAAAGAGATGACTGAAAACATGCATTACAATTAATTTCATCTAATCCACTTACACATTCTATCAAAATGCCATCCATACATGCTAACATTAAAACATGAAACATAAGAACAAAAGCAACACATAACACCAAAATGATCTCGGAGTTCACCCCTAGAGGGCTACATCTCCGGGTCTTCTCAACTGCAAGACCCCTCTGATAATTAAATAAGTTAAGGGTACATAAGTTTCATATCATTTACATTCCTGCCATCAAGGTGAATCATACCAACAAACAACCGACCACATCGGTCAATAATTACATAAATGATCCCTACAAAGAAACGGATCCAACTAAACATATCAAAAGCTAATACAAGGTCCATTGCCCGACAGTAATCTAACTAGAGACCTGACCCGCTATGGCCAACCACAAATCACCACTTGACACCCACATAAAGGACAAGACCAGTTAAAACACCATCACAAGGCAACATCCAAACTAGAAACCGAAGACATAAATAGGTACCCCAAATCAACCAAACGACAAGGTCCAAACAAACATATCAAGGCCTTGCCATTACTTTAAACAAAAGCGAATACAAAAATTAAACTTGCATAGGCAATAACCAAAAGAGGACAATCTTCTTTCCTATTGGTTTAAACAATAAAAGTCGATCAAGTTTTCTAAATGATCTAAGTTTTCAAAATACATTAACAGAAAAATCTCCATAACGAGGAGAATACAATACCACAATTGCAATAGTCCATTTGTCTATGTCTCAATACAGAGGAAAAATATAAACTAACCATTTATTTTACTAAATGAAAATCTCATTAACTTACCAATTTTCCAAACGATACATTATTAAATTTCCAATAATTCCAATAGCATATCGTATAATATATTCCTGAATAAAATATTATTTAAAAATTGTCAATTTAATAAATATATTTCATTTCAACAATTTTCCAAATAAAATAATATTTTATCTTTTTCCCAAAAAGATACTTCCTCAATAAAAAAGATACCAAAATTAAATATTAATTATTATATATTTATTTATCCCCAAAAATATAAACAATTAATAATTTAATAATACACAATATTAACGAATTATATATATATATATATAAAATCATGATTAACATATATTTAAAATATATATTAATTAATAATTAACATATAATAATCAAATATATTAATTAATATTTAATAAAACAATTAAACATTTTAAACCCCACTTTAAATTTAATTTGTTATAATATATATTTTTTTTTTTATTATTATTATTATTATTATTTTTAAAACATGTAAATAATTTTCAAATTCATTAAAACCCCTTTGACAGAATTTACATAGAAATAAAATTCCCAACTCAATAAAATTCATTCACAGAATTTTATTCCAATTACTTTTTCTTTAAACTAGATAAACCAATAAATTTAATTCACAATTAAATTTATTTCTAAAGAAATCAACTAATTTCACAGAGATTTATTTAAAGGACTATCAAAACAAATCAACAAGAGAGAATAATTTTTTTCATAATAATTTCCCTAATTTTCTCAAAATTAAATTACTCCCATTAACTAGAAAATTAACATCAGCCAAGAATTTTAAATCAAACCCTGAATTAACCTGAAGAGGGTTTTGGATCTGACAAATAATTTACACACACACCATTCAGAGAAAAATAGAATTATTTTCTTAAAAACCAACAAATCAAAGAAGCCACCCAACCTGGTATAGTTTTCCTGGAATAAATATGTAGAAGAGCCCTAATCTTTTCAATAAGCTTCCAATAAATTTCTTCACCTAAATTCCTGACATGTTTCTTGTGTATCTAAAATAAAGACCTATTCCCTATTTAAACTAAAATTTTAGGTTCAATAGCTTTTTCTCAAAAAAACCTAAATTTAGAATAAAAATAATTTTATTTTATTTTCTAATTTTATAACAAAAGATAAGCTAACATGCAATAATTAAAAATCATTATTCTTTCTTCTCTTTTCTCATGCAAAATAATTAATTTTCTAAATAAAGAATCAAAACAATACTTTAATTCCAATTAGTTCTTTTATTCATTTATTTATTTATTTATTTATTCTTTTATTTATTTAATTATTTATTTATTTAAAATTCAAGGAAACAATAAATACAATTAATCTTAATTTATTTTTCCACTAAAATTTAAATAAAAATATATTTCTAATATCATGCAGCTTGCAACTTAATTCAATTAATTAATTAATTAAGTTTATGGAATTATCTCGTAGTTGAATTGTTTATGCATTGAGATTATAAATTTAGTTAATTAAAAGAAATGTTTTTCTCCCTCATTCAATTTTTAATTAACAAAGCTAATAGTTGCATTTCACAATATTAATGAGGGTAAAATATTTTTAATTAAATTAAATTCTCAAAATCAATCTTACACACTATATAAAATATATATGAATAAAACTCACTTTTCTAATCAAAATTGATTTTCTTAAATAATTAAAATTAATCTTTCTATTCCAAAAAGCAAAAGAGATTAAATTATTTCTATTTCGAATATAAATATAAATCTTTCCTTTTTAAAATGCATAAACTGAATAAATTCGTTATTTAAAATTTACCATTAAATTAAACTCACTACAAACATAAATAGGGTGATCTTTTTAATTAATGATTAATCACATAAAAGAAACCTATTTATTTTAATTCCTCAATTACTAATGCGTAAATGAACACCTTAAATCAAAATAAATACTTAGGGTTAAATACTCTATTTACCACACGCCAAGCACGCAAACCAAGTAAGCCAACCAATTACCCGACCCGCAAACCCAAATGAAAATGAAACTAACGGATCATAGACGACACTCACTTGAGTATGACTAGGGTAAACTGAGGGTTTTACGACCACCTAACCCAAATTCTAAGGACGAAAGAGGTAATACTCAACCCTACGAATCCAGGTGAAGACGAACCTCGCACCTAGGTGGTACTGTACCTACAATCTCCTACAACCAAGAGTCAGACAAGTATATATATATATATATATATATATATATATATATATATATATATATATATATATATATAATGAAGATGTTAGCTCGAGATTAATAACAAGAATCAGGAGGATAGTTTAAACTTACATAAGAATCAATGCGAAAGCACATTAACAGATACACACAATAATCATAATATCTGACTAAACATTACCTCATGGTAATTCAACCATTCAAGAATGCCACATAAAAAGTCAACCAAGGTCAAACCCAGTTTTACAAAGTTGACTAGGGTAGGGGTACTACATGTGTACTATATGCAAATCGGGTATAGCAAATTTTTGAGACAACTTCTGTGTAGTGCCCGTACCTGACTCATCCCTTATGAGAGGATGTGATAAACATTTTTAGAATTTTGCATGTTTAGATAGGCTCTTTGAAATTAGTGGATTCATTATGATTGATATGGATGAAGTTATGTCTTGGACTATTATGATGATCAAACTTATGTGTAGTGATCTAGATGTACTCACTATTCATGTATAGATTATATTGTTTATGAGATTATGATGACATCTTGATTATGCTAACCCTATTCCATTATTATGATGATGATTGAGTTGATGTTATGATGATTGTGATTATCTTCTAGTGTATTCATGATTAGAGACGATGTCATGCCACTCATTGTGAGTATGATATGATGTTGTGATTCTCTATCACTTTCCTGATCATTTATGATGTATACGTGTTGTACATATCTTGTATTGTGTTTAGTGGTGGATGTAGGATTACAAGCACAAAACATTGACTCCACTTGGTCTCACGGGTCTGAGCGTTTCTTAAATCCCAATCACAAGTTGTTGGAGATGGCATGTGCTTCCTTCTTACACTTTAGGCTTAAGTTGTTCACCTTGTTAGTTGTGTTGTGGCACAAGTTGATGGTTAGAGTCTTGTGTCGATGTTAGACCTTATGTCAGGTTGCTTGAGGTGTTGTGAGTATGTGATTAATATTTAATTAGCATTTGATTAATATAGTATTAATACTATAGTTGATTTATGTGATAGTTTGATTATTTGATTACTATTTGGATGATTACTTAATATTTATTTGTATTAGCTTGATTAATGATTATTGATTTTGATTTATATGATTTTATTTATTTATTGTTTATTGGCTATTATTAATTATTAATTATTTATTAATGTTTTCTTATGTTGGTTTGATTTTATATTTAAATGGATTTTATTGTGTTGGCCTTTATTTATTTAATTTTTTATTTATTAATTGGTTTTGATTTATTACTTATTATTTATTTATTTGGGCCTTTTGGATTATTTTAATTTATTTATATAGTTGAGGCTTTGATATTTAATTGTAATTAAATTATTGGGCGTTTATATTTTATTTGCCCATAAAGTTTATTTTATGCTTTTATTGTACAAATCCTCTTTTAATGTTGGTTTAGTGATTAAAATATTAAATATGATATATTATATAGTTTACCTACCCTTTTACTTGATTGGATGATTTTGTGGGGGTAAGTAAATAAAAATATTTTATA
Source organism: Cryptomeria japonica (assembly GCF_030272615.1). Lineage (NCBI taxonomy): Eukaryota > Viridiplantae > Streptophyta > Pinopsida > Cupressales > Cupressaceae > Cryptomeria > Cryptomeria japonica. The sequence goes on from NC_081414.1 coordinate 267,012,527, forward strand.
TTATAAACCTTGATTTATGCATGGTAGGTATATTATATAATTTTATAGAATATTTTGATTGGTTGATGATTTTCTATATTTTTGAATTAATTGTTTATTTATTGAGCTTTCTTGAATGTTGTTGAGTTACCATTCGGAAGAATTTTGCTTGTTTTTTGATTTTGATTTTGATTGAAGCTTGGATTGTTGGAGATTTTTCGTGATTGCAATTTGGAGTTTTATTGACTGGATTTGACAGGTTGGATTCACTCTTCTTCAAATTCTATTGTCATTACCGCAAATTTTCTAGGTTGGAGCTTTGACTCTACTTTGGCATTTCACTTTGAAAAGATTGTCTTCATTGTGTTTGTCAAAAGATTGATTGTGAGATAGATTTGAGTTATTTAAGAATGCAATTTGGTTTGGGAAAGCTTTGTATATACATTTGTATATGTGTGTGATATTGGTGGAATCTGGAAAAGAGTGTTGTCGGGAATGAATGTTTCTACATTTCCAATATGATTTTATGATTTTATGATTTTATGTTTTCCCCTTCCTAATGGTCTTGTTAGGATTTCAAATTCCTTTTTAATGATGTTTTGTGTTTCGAAGTGCGCATCTCTTTGTGTCGTTGTGTAACTTTGGTGTCCTTCTTTGTAAGCCTGTGTTAAGGAGGTGATGGGATTTGTTGTTGAATATTGTTTGTTTGACTTAGTGATTTAAATTTCATGGATGTAATAGCCCTATTTTATCCTCACGCACTTTATCGGAGAGTCATTTGCTCATTTAGGAAGCCTATGTGCGATATGCGCAAGTTTCATCAATCCATTTATACATTTTCTATGAATTTTTTTCTCTGAGCTCTATGCACTAATGTTTAGCATAGATGCATTAGGGAATGTTCCTTATGTGTCAATTTGTCTCCCAGATGTGCTAGACTAGTCTTTTGATGCACTGATCAGCCCAGAGTTGTCAGTTTTGCTCAATGAGATTTGTTTTCTAGATTTTGAGCTTGTACCGGAGACTGTTTGTGATTGTCTTGGGTTTCTCTGAGATGTTTATGGTTCAATAATTATTATCTTATTTTTGTTTGGATCCATCAAGTTGATGTGCCTTGCTATGGAGGATTGATATATATTTATTGGCTAAGCAGAAGAGGAAGTTGTGTTGCTCTTGTCAATGATATTGAGGCTCATGAATATTTGTTCGCATTATAGTTTTGGCCATGTTTTTGTTGCATATGGATATGTGGATATTTCATGATGTTGTTTTGAGCCTTCTTGTGTTTTGGTTATTTATGTTTCACCCTAAGGTCTTAGTTCATGGTTAGGGGGAGTGGGCTCTTGCATGTGTGGGACTGGGCTCATGAGCAATATGCTTTTAAGAGGATTCCTTGTAATGGATGCTTAGGGTCTAGACCTATCATGGGACCACATGAAGATTTTTTCTTTGTAATTGTAAGTAATAACAATAATAATTTGATTAGTGGGTCTGGGTTAATAGGAATTCACTTAATCAAGATAATAAATAGTTTTGGGCCCCAACACTTAGTCCTTGGGTGGAGACTTGGGATGAGCTTGGGAAGACCATGGAGACGGTAAGCCAAACTCCCTTGATTGCTCATAGGTTGAGATGGATCCACATGTCTATAAGGGGTATGGGTGGAGATCCCAATATTTATATATCATGCCCTTCTTTATGAGGATAGCATGTGATGACACTCTTTCCCTACATGTGTTCATGATCCTTATGCCTTATTGTTGATTATGCCTCTGGGATTTTATTGATTTGTGATTAGCCTTGCGTTGTGATTTGGTTTATTCTTTATATGATTGCTTTTCTATGGTTGTCAGTTCTTGTCTCTTGGTTGTAGGTATCAGCCTAGGTCTAGAGTGTTAGTTGGAACCTTATGTCATCTCCTAGGATGGGGGGTGGTTCCTACTTGGTTCCACATGGTTGGGTGGTTTGATGCCTTCTTCCACTGGGATGTTCTTCTTTGGATGATAGCATGTGTGGATATGGATTCTATGATTCTTCATTACGCGAGTAGTTGTGGAGATTATTTCTATGTATTGAGATAGGTTATTGTACCATGATGACATTGTAAATGTAAAAGAGACTATGTATTTGTGCTATGTATTCTTATGTACTAGGACATGATGATGTGGTAGTCGAGGTTATGATCTTGTAAAGGAATAAGGTGTTGTATTAATTGTATGATACATGTTGTAAGAATTGTTCATTATGTGGAATAGAGATAGAGATCTATATGGAATAAGATTTGAAATGGTTAGCTATGTGTATTCGTATTGTAGAAAATGGTGTTATGAGATAATCTTGTTATAAGTAATCTTATTTGGAAAGTAACTAGTACGTGTTGTATGTACTTTGCATATGGTTATGTATATGTTATCTTGATGGTATGTATGATGAATTTAAAGGAAGGAAATGAACTAGATTGTTTATATGGTGAGTAGTTCTAATTGGATTCATATTGAGCTAGATGGTTAGTGAATAAATGGGGGTTTAGGAAATGTTTAGATTTGGTGTTTAAAATGAACTTAGAGAGTTAACGGAAATATGATGGGAAATGTGTTTGATAGTTCATGATTCTCATGATAAGAAAGGTAGTAATATAATTGTTGTAATAGATGTTAATGGTTTTATGATATTGATGTATTATGTGTTAATGATAGTAAGTAATGACATTGGAGTACCCTAGGGAATGAATGAAGGATTAGATGTAAGCATTGAGATGATAATTATTATGATGCTATTTCCGCTTGTGTTCTATGTTGCTATGATTATGGTTATGTTCATGATGTTTTTAATCATTAATATAGTGGTTAATCTATGATCTTGAGCAATGATATTTTATTATGTTGAATTAGTAGATGATGTCTAAAAAAAAATCCTATTTGTATGTTAGATATGTTTATTTCTCTAGAGTATTTTGGTGAGAATTACATTATGTACTTCAAGGGAACTGTATTTCATGCATATGTGAGATGCAAATACAACAGTTCATTTTTTGTATACTTTGTAATCCAGCTATAAGCCCTCTTTTATATATCAGACAATGAGTCCAAACGAGCAGTGAGCCACCCTTTGTACTGTGTAACTGGTTACATGTTACACTATTCCTAAGAGAATCATCTCTCTGTGGTTTTTCTCATAATAGGATTTCCATGTACAAAATCTAGTGTTATGTGTTATGTCTCTAGTTTTGTTTATTGCATTTGAATTATGTTATGTGATTGGTTAATTAGAATTTTAAATAAGTTCAAGGGAATATTGATTCACCCCTCCCCTCTTAGTAGTCTGGTTATTCAACAATAATAATTATGTATCTTATTTAAGAGTTAAGCTAGCCACAAGACGACTACTCATAATACAATAAACACTATATGGTTAGGGGCATAAAAACTTCTGACATAAGAGTTATCGCCGAGGTAGATTTATCCTCCATATTTCTCATATATGGAAAACCATACGAGTAGTCATATGGTACGACCAACTTGAATCAATAAACTAATGTTTATTAGTAATAACTTGAAGAGAAGAATTCAAAGCATGATCACCTAAGTTCGAGGATTTTTTTGGTAGAGGAATCCAATTCTTTACTTGGAGCTGTGGTTCTCATGATTGGCTTTATTTACAAAGATGAATAGATTCCCCTTTGGATGTCAAAAAGTGCGGGGGACTAGAGCGATGGGCGTTCTGGTCCTAAAAATTAGGATGACCTTCTAGGAATGGATTCATGGACTCGCATAGTACTCATATCTAGGTTTGTGGCTCGATTTGATGACTGTAGCTCATTGTTTATGCATTTTCACTTCAATTTCAACACATTTACCCTAATGTTAGCATTTTTCATAATTCAACTTAAAAGCAGGAATCAATCTTTAATCTAGTGTATCCAAGAGAATTTATTAGCCCTATCTTCACTAATTTGAGGCTAGATCTATTGGTTCGCCCCTCTTTAATGTGGTGGTCTCTAAGCAAAAATCAAGGGTTTTACTTCATCTTTGGGTGAAACGCTATTTTTTCACCACTACACCAAGGCTAGTTAAAACATATTTACCATACCACTAAAATATTAATTACCATTATTAATGAAATCCTCCATGCCTTGGGTGAATTAGAAACAATAATAGGAACAATTAATTACATGGACTTACAAGGTTAATGGCACCTAGAAACCCAACATTCTCCCAGGTGACATCATACATTGTAAATACACCCATAAGAATACATAATCATGAATCAACTAAGTGCAAGTAACAAGGCCCATGGCCTTCCTACACCAAGTTTAAACTTTTTGTGCTCACAAGTTTGATAAGTGCATCCACAACATTCTCTTAAGTGTCAATATTCTTCAACTCAATCTGTCCATTTGAAATCAAATCATGAACAAAATGGTATTGTAAATCTACATGCTTAGTTTGTGCATGATTCATAGCATTCTTATCTAAATGAATTGCACTATGACTATCACAATTAATTTGAATATCCTTGCAATAAAAACCAACACTTGTACACAACCTTTGTAACTAAAATACCTCCTTAGAGACATGGGTAGAAACCATATACTCTACTTTGGTGGTGAATAAAGCAATTGTAGCCTACCTTTTACTCATCCAACTCACTACTCCTCTAAAGAATGTAAACAAATATCCATTAGTGGACCTTCAACTATCTAAGTCACCTTCCCATTTTGCATTAACAAGTTATTGTATGTCTATTATTGTTTCCATACAAATAACTAGAAGCTCCTTGCAAATATCTAAACACTTTTTTAACATGATCCTAACTCTCTCTACCAGGGTTAGACATAAACTTGCTTAAAAATCCCACTACTTGTGCAATATATAGTCTAGTGCAAACAATTGCACACATTAAACTTTCTACAACACTAGCATAAGGCACATTAGGCATATCCTCTAAATTATTTCAATCTTAGGACACACACCTAATGAAATATTAATGCCAACTTGTAAAGGAATTATCATTGGTTTACAATCCTACATACTAGATATGTTCAAAATAATGCCAACATACTTACTTTGTGACAACCAAAGCATTTATTTTACCCCAATCTCTTTTGATTTACATACCAAGTATACACCTAGCAGCTCCCAAATCCTTTATAACAAATATCCCTGAAAATTGAGTTTTTAGCTCACTAACCATTGCCTTAGAATTTACCGCACCAATAAAATATTAATTTTCACTATCAATGAAATCCTCCATCCCTTACATGGGCTAATTACAAATTGTAGCAATGTAAATTATACATCCTTAACTAGGTTCTCTAACTCCATGCTTAGGTTAGCACCCACCTTAGTGTGTCCCATTGTATTTTGCATTATATGACTTCTTTAGGCATTTAATAATTAATTTAATCAAACCTAAGTCCTCTATCATTAATTTACATATCATAAAATTGGGCCCTTGATCCTAGGTGCACCCCTTTTTATTTAATCCCAATTTAATACTAATCTTACCTTAATTTCAATCTACACGATATATTTCACATATCTAAACATCTTGGTTTGAGCCACTAAGATGGATTTAGATTACAATCATGATATTTTGCAACCCTAGAAAATTGAAATAAAGTTGGTAGGACCGGGTAGTATACTACTCGGTCTCGAACTTTTTTCCCTAATTTTGGGAGAATATTAAGATAGTATTACCCTATTCAAATATCACTTGGTGTTAAATTCCATCAATTCTAAGTTGGACTTTTATCAAATTTAAATTTAAAGTTTCATATATATGGCAGTTCTTTCCTTCATTTGGGAATCCCTAATCTAGTACTTTTGAAGGAGATTCTTGTGAAGTGAAAGAATTGGTTTGTGTGAAGTCTCAAATCTACAAATTATGGAAGCTTTAAGAGATATTGAAAAATAATAACGAAATCACCGATTATTGATCAACTTGTACCCCTTTCTTAAGATTGGGTATGACTTCATGTTGTTTTCATGTTTCTAGATTGAGATTTAGATCTATATCACATCAGTTTTCAGATTCACATTACAATTGTGATTTAAAGCATTCTCATTACAAGCATTTAGGGTTTTCTCAAAAACACAAGGTAGAACTCTAGTTTACATTTAGCTCATAGCAATCTTACAATCACATAAGATTTAAGAGCACATACACATTTTTAGTTATAATATCGGCTATTTGTAGAGGTGGAAAACACCAAAACAAGGGGGTTGACTAAGGAAAACCCCTATATAGCCACAACTCCACCATTTTTCAAATTTCAGGTATAGTTATAGGTTTTCATTGGAGTAGTTAGTTTTTGAAAGATCTCAGTAAATAGGTACAAACCTTTTATCAAAATTTGGGCCTGGATTTAAGGGACCAAGGCACCCCAAGCCTTGGTCCTCCTTGTTATGCATCAATTTCTTGGGGCTCTCTCCAAACAGTCTCAAAAATTCGTATTTCCAATTTGTAGGTCTTCGTAGTTTCTTAGACTAGAGCATGTAGTGTCCTAGTCCTATCAATTCAAGCTAAGTTTTTTTAATCATAGATGCACACCAGAGCTCCATTCTCATATTTTTACTAGTTGCCTCGATTTTGTTATCATTCAGTTGACTGTTATTACTATTTAGTTGCTTTTGTTTACATTCTCATTGTAGCTTTACATTATCCATATATTTTACATATTCCCCTTCATACCAGTGAAGGAATAGAAACCCTAGAAGTATCCCTTGACTCTTTTAAAAGAGTTAGTCAAAGAGGATCACTCCTCGAGGTGGTTTCATATTCTAATGTTTGATGAAACTGGGATTAGGTCCTAATACTACCTGATTCCATTTTAACCCTAAACACTTTGGTGAACCTGATATTATTGCATTGCGTCTTTTAATTAGAACTTGTTGTTGCATGTTTCTTTTATATTAAAAACATAAAAATTTCAAAAATATTGTTTTATGCATTGCATGTTTTTAAGTTTTATATGCACTTTTCATTTTTTCAAAAGTTATTTTTTCAATCATGTTAGATCTTTATTTGCAATATTTTCATTCATATGATAATTTATTTGATTATGATGATTATACTTTTAATAAGTAATAACTTGATGAGGCTCTTGATGAGTTTCTTTATCCTAAGCCTTCTAAACAAACATTTTGCCAAAAGCTCATCAACATAGTTACTATGCCATTTCATAGTGATGATATATATATAAGTTGAATGATTGTTCTCATGAAGTTATTATTATCACTTATCATCCTTCAAATATAGTAACATGGTGGTGTATGACAATCCTCTTTATGATGACTTACCTCCCATTCAATCCAAGAATCAACAATTTAGTAGTCATGACTATGTTATGTTAGATGATGTTCTTGATGATTTCATTTCTACTTACACTTATTTAAACAGTCTTAAAACATCTAAGAGATTGATTAACATGATAAATGTGACTAGCTATGAACCTAATTTTTAAACACCCAATAAACCTCTTTTTGTGGTTCAAGGTTCTAGTTCTCCTCAAGCTTCTCAAACTCTTAACAAGCCTCTCTTTGTGGTTCAAGGTGGTTATAGTAATGATGCCTTTTGCACTCCTAACAAACTAGTTATTATTGTACAAGGAGGTTATCCCACCATGAGTCCTTATGAGTATGCTAAACAAATTACCAAAGAGAGTTATAATTCAATTGCCCATATCCCATCTTCTCTTCCTTCTTCTCAACCCATTCTTCCACCAACACCTTGTATATCACAACATCTTGGTAAAGAGTGTGATCCTATTGAACAAATTAAAGCTACTCCTGCCAAGATATCCATTTGGGAATTGATCAAACTTCATCCACAAATCATGGAATGTTACAAGATGCTTTTAAAAACTTAGATGTCCCACCCATAATGACACCTACTATTATGAATTCTTTGATTGATTCTATGAAAACACCTAAATTCAAATTGTGTTCTCACAAGATGATTTAACTTCTAAGGAGATTCAAAATCAATATGATCCTCTTATAATTGTTGTCCTTATTAATGGTAATGTTATAAGCCAAACTCTTGTGGATAATGGATATGGCCTTAATGTTTGTAGCATTCATCTATTGCATAAGATAAATGTGGATACTTCTCTCATATAACCTCAATCTCTTTCTATTCGTGGTTTTGACAATGTTGGTAGAACTTCTTTAGGTACTATAAACTTTCCTATTAAGGTAGGATCTCTTATTTTACCTAAACTTATTCAAGTCATGCTCGATTTACAATCTTTTGTTAAGATGGCATTGGATTCATAGTATGAAAGTTGTTCCTTCTACTCTTCATTGTGAAGTTAAATTTATTTATTACAACAAGATATATACTTTGCATACTAATCCAAATTTACAAGCTTGTTTGTAAACCTCATCATATTCTAAACCTTCTCCAAGTACTCCAACTTCTTCTACCATTACAGATGAATCGCCATCTCTTCTTGAAGATACTTCTTCATCTAAATAGGTACTATTAGATGATGATCGTGGGTCTCTAATTTTACACCTTCTTTTATAGGAGAATATTAAATCCCCCCAATAGAGCCTGAGACTAAAAAGGAGGATGATATGGTTCAACCTGAAAAGCAACCCACTTTGTCTAAACAACTTAGTAACAAATTTGTGGCTGCTTCAAATTCAAACACTTCTTCTACTTCATCTACTTATGAAATTGAGACATATGAGGCCCCACCTTCCCTTACAAAAGTGGTTACTCTTTATGGTCTTGGTTTTCATGTCTTAGCTAAAAGTGGATATAATGGAAATAGTTGGGGTATAAATGAACAAGGAATAAAAGTTCCTTTAGAGAATCATGCTTGTGAGACATCTTTTGGACTTGGATATAATCCCTCTTATCCCACCAAAGAATCTAAGAGACCTTCCCTTAATGCTAATGTCATTTTTTCTTCAAATTCTCTTTCTATAATACATCCTCAATTAATTAATTTTGACTCATCACCTTCTCTCAATATATTTTCTACAGATGATTCTTTGGTTGAGTTCTTAGGAGTCTATGATAATCTTCCTCATTATCAACATAATCATGGATTTCCTTATTGTTTAAATGTCGAGGCATACTTTAGAAAATACATTGAATTAGGAGGTGATAGTGAAGAGATGCTTCATGAATTTTTGCAACTAATGGATCTCCCTCAACAAAGAAATCTTCTTGTGAGTGATATTGTTGATGCCAAAATGGATCCTTACAATGAGGAAAAAATTATGAAGATTGGGAAGTGTTTAAGTGATGATGAATAAGAAGAATATTCTTCTCTATTACATGACTTCCCTAAGATCTTTTCTTGAATTTATTCAAATATGCCTGAATTTATTCAGATATGCCTGGCATTGATCCTAAGTTTATCACTCATAACATTATGTTAATCCTTGATGCTAAACCCATGAAGTAGACTATTAAGAAAATGAACCCTAAGATAGCCTTGCTTGTTAAGGAAAATTCTAGAAGCTAGATTTATTTGTTCTATTGATTATTCCCCTTGGAATTCGAGTATTGTTGCCATTTCCAAACCTGACAATAAGACTAGAATGTGCACTGAATTTCATGATCTTAATAGGCTTCTGTGAGGATGATTTTACACTTTCAAACATTGATATGATAGAATTATATGACTGGTCATGCTTTTTTATCATTCATGGATGGTTTTTTCTAGATACAATCAAATCTTTATTAATCCTCAAGATCAATATAAAACTGCTTTTACAACTTCTTGGTGTACGTTTTGTTGGGTTGTGATGCCTTTTGGGTTGAAAAATGCTAGTGCCACCTATCAACGTGTTATGACCATTATTTTTCATGATTATATGCATAAAATATTGGAATATTATGTTGATGATATCGTAGCTGTCTATTTCTCGCCAAGACCATGTTGGGATCCTTCGCCAAATTTTTGAAAGAGTTCGCAAATATAAACATGCACTTGATACCCAAAAATGTGTTTTTGGTGTGGGTAGTGGAAAACGATTAGGATTCATTATTTCACATTGTGGTATTGAGGTGGATATGAAGAAAATAGATGCCATTGTGAACATGCTACCTCCTCGAAATATCTCTCAATTGCAAATTTTACAAGGAAAAATTCAAGATATTCATCTAGGTTTATTTCACAGCTTGCAGATCAAAATTTCCCTTTTACTCAATTTCTTAAGAAAGATACTACTTTTCAATGGAGTATGGATTATCAAAAGGCTTTTAAATATTTGAAACTTTATTTGGCTAATCCTCCTATTTTACAACCCACTATTCCTAGATGACCTTTCCTTCTTTATATTATTGCTTCTTCTCATGCTCTTATAGTTTTATTAGCACAACATAATAGTGATGGTAAAGAATATTCGGTTTATTATATAAGCCACACTATACTTGATTATGAGGTACTTTATACTATGAGACAAAAGCAATGTCTTGCTCTCTTTTTTTCAACTCAAAAGTTAAGACAATATCTTTTGAACTTTGAGACACATGCTATCTACCAAATTTGTTACTTTTAGTCAAAGCAACATAACACATTGTTTTGCAAATTAAAGAAACAAATTTGAGATAAAGATCACCATCATATACATACATACATACATAAATACATACATACATACATATACATAAACATATACATATGCATATACACATTGTAGTGTCATAAAATTATGACCCTGGCAATTTTTGACTACATTAGGGTCCTCATGCATGCAAGATCGAATCCTCTAGCTTGATCAGAGACCAAAGACTGCTCAACCCTCAGAAACAGCTTCTTTCTTGTCCTCCACACCACCCTGTCCGCACTCTGCCCTGGAGAAAGGGGTAGGACAGGGGTGTGGCACTGCTATCCCCCCTAGGACAAGGGCGTGGTGCCCTTTTCCTCCTAGGACAAGGGGGTGGTTCCCCTGTCCCTACCCTATTTTGGGGCAGGATCCTTCCTAGGGTTGCATTGTTGGTTGTGCATTGGGTGGGAAACTCCCTCGATGTCGGCCTGTGACAAAAATAAAATCCACTAACATGTATTTAAGGCGCATTCATCCTCTCATTTACATAAGTTGAAGAAGTTTGATAAGGTTGAATTTCGATAAGGTCATGTTGTATAAGCGATCGATCATTCAAGAGCATTCAAGCATTCTTTTCCAGCATTAAGCATTCTCAAGTCTCCCTTCAAGGCTAGGTGTTGCATTCACGTCAAGGATTCAACCATTGAAGAGGAGATTGATTCCAACATTTAATTCCACACAAGCATTTATATCAACATTGCTACCACAACCTCCCTTGAGGTGATTTACAATTCAATCTTTCATTTACAGCTACTTGCAAGTACTTTCTTTCATTACTTGGTTAATTCCAAAACTAGGGTTTGACCTAAAGGCAAATCCCCAATCCCAACCCATTTTCCTCTCTTTTCTGTGTGTAGGTTGCAGGTGCCCAACTGTAATTTTGTATTCGGGCTCCATTTGCAAAGGCAAAAAAACCCTTTTCATTTCACGGATTTTTCGGAGGACTATGTACGTTCTCGCCACGGTCCAGACAACTTTTCCTCAAATTCGCAAGGCGACTTTGTCTCGACATATTATTGTCAGATCCAGGTGCACAACTTCATCCCATACTCCGATCTCAAGTTATAATCAGTTCTTTGTCACTTTTGCACTACATAATTCAATCAATTTCTTTTCATTTCAAATAAGGAAGAGGGGATCACCTCATCCTTCCCATTTCACTCAGAATTGTATCTTCATCTTTGGAGGTTGAATCTAGTGAATTCTCCTCTCCTCTTCCAAATGTAATTTGGTGAAAAATGTTTAAAGGGCAATCAATAATGAAACTCTCATCTCTCCTTGGAGGGAAAGGGTAGTTTTCCTCTTGATCCACCATTCACCTTTTTCCACATTACATTTTGGCAAACCCGACGTCTTGCATGCTTTCCTTTGAACAAAATTGCATATTTTTCATTTGCAAGTTTAAATTTTCTGCAAACTTAGTGGTTAACTCATTAAAAACCCTAGTTTTTAAAATTAAAATTGAACTTGTAATTTGTAAAAATTGCTTGTGGTTATCTTAGATCTGAAAATTGTTTTGTTTGTCAAATTCAATTTCCTCATTGTCTTGTTCAATTTGCAAATTAAAAATTACAAAATTAAGAGGTTACTTGTTAAAACCCTAATTTTAAAAAATCATCTTGAACTTGTGCAAAAATTGGATTTCAATTTAATTTTTAGATTTATGATTGTTCTAAGATTTGTCTTCATTCCTACAATTCAAATTTTCAATTTCTCCCCTTTTTCCCAAAATTCAAATTTCAAAATTAAGTGGTTAGGTCATCAAACCCTAATTTTCAAAATTAATTGGATTTTGTGCAAATTTCAAATCAATTTCATTCTAATTCATATTTCTACACATTTTCCAAGGTATCCATATCCATTAAGTTTGACCTTTTTCAAATTTGCAATTCAATTCCTCTTTTTATTCAAAACCCTAATATGGTCCTATTTTTACATTTACGCCTTCTTTTTGCCCATCTAGAGGTCGTAAAATTCATCAATTTTGGGGGGTTAGCTTTGAAATCATCATAATATTCATCCCTAAAAATTTCAAAAAAAGTTGGTCGGACCATGCGCGTTCCCGCCATGGCCCTCGACTTTTTTCCCAAAATTTTGGGAGACTGTTATGACTATATTTAATAGCCTAAATCCAGAAGATAGGCTAATTTTGTCGATTTTTGATCTCTTTAGAATCGGAAATACCTCCAAAATTCAACATTTCAAATTTCAAGAAATTTTTTAAAATTAAGAGGTTAATTATAGTCTGTCTGATTTTAAAAATTTTGATTTTAAAATTAAGTGGTATTCCCTTGGCCCTAATTTTAAAATTTTAATTTCCTTTCATTTTTGGAAATTGTGTCATCCTCTTCCCCCAACAAAATTCAAATTGTGTAATCATTATTTTCTTAAATTTTGCATTAATAAATTTTATAAGCTTTGTTCCAAAATTCAACATTCAAATTTTCCCTCTAGTGCATGAGTTTTACCACTATTAGTCCTACTTATCCTATCCCTATTAGACGAAGCATTAGAATTAAGGCTTCCCAAGGTTTAATTACCGAGGAGATGGAGTCTAATTTGGGTGACTTCTTTAATGATGATCATGCTAATTCTTCTCATCCTAATCATGTGCCTATTCACCCCATTGATGAATCCCATGATGAAGAAGAAGCTTTAACTAAGGTTTCTATAGATCAACTTTCCACATTAGACAATCAATTTGATAACTTTCAACAAGGGATGTCCCAAGAATACCCTAATTGTGAAGCTCTTCCATTAATTGAAGGCCTTAAGCACATGATTCAAAGTGATAAGAATGGAATTGATATATTGCGTGGCATTGCACATATTGTTGATTCTAATGTCACGCCTATCAAAAATTGTGTTGAAACCCTAGGTTATTCACAACCTTCAACACAAGTCAATCCTTCAATTCCTTTGACTATTCTTACGACTAGTATTCCTACTTTTACCTCCAATATCATGGCTACATCAACTCAAAATGTCATTCCTACAAACATTGGTCATGGGGGAAATCCCTCTTCTTCATTTAGTCCTCAATATTTACCTATGTCTTCCATGAGTGTTCCTATTAATCCTCAACCAATCAATATGACACAAGGGAGAAATTCCTTCAACAAATTTGTTCCTCCTTTAAGTGTCCTTTTTCCTACCCAATCATCACTCATGCCTACTTATCATAATGTCCCACCACCTTATTCTCAGTCCATGCCTTCTTTCAATAACATCACACCACCTTCTCAATCAACTATGTCTAACATCAATTATTCTACTGAAATGACAATTAACAATCTTGCTCAAACCGTGTCTTCCTTACAACAAAAAATTGTTTCTATGAGTCAATCCAAGTTTAGTGTACCCACCTTTGATGTTGGGAGCCCACTTTCTCTTGATATTGTTAAATTCATGCCACCTAAACATGTTGAGATCCCTCAATTGGAACTCTATAATGGAAAAGTTGATCCTCTTACGCATGTCAAAACATTTCAAACCTTGTGTACTGATTTTGCTTATTATCAATGATTGCTTGCAAAATTGTTTACAAGAACACAAAGAGATAAGGCTTTACAATGGTATTCTTCTTTGCCTTCTTATTCTATCACTTCTTTTCAACAACTGGCAAATGCTTTCATCCAACAATTTCAAAACAACATTGGTCCTAAAATCACTTTGACTGATTTAATGCATTGTAAACAAGATGTTAAAGAAAAAGTGACTAATTTCATTGATAGATATAAGAATTTGTGTGCTCAAATTTATTTTCATGTACTTGATAATGATATTCAAAGAATTTTCATTTCTAATTTACAAAATATATTAGGGAAAAGCTTCTTTTGTCTGAGTTTACTTCATTTCTGAAGTTGTGCGCAACACTCCACAATTATCAACTAGTCGCGAGTCAAATGGAGCAATCCATTCCTATGGCTCTGAGTGATAAGGGGGAGAGTGTTCAACAACCATTTGCAAAGTTCAAACCAACAAAAAGCTTCATCAAGTTTGATGCCCTACAAAGTGGACAAGATTAGTCTAAGATAAAACCACACACAAGACAAGAAACGGTTAGTGTTAGTCAATCAAAAACCAATCTAAAAAGGCATATCAAGAGAGACACTAAAAACGTGAAAGCATATTTAACTAAGGAAGCAAATATGATGAGGCATCTCCAAATACCTCCTAACATGCTCTTAGATTCTTTCTCCCTTGTTCCTCTCCTCTCCAAGTTCCAAAATAGTGTAACTCTCAGCAGCTTTTTGCACTATGGATGCTTATGGAGGATTGAGATTGAAATATTGCTCTAAATGTAAATAAAGAAGCTAATATTTAAGCTATTGATACTAAAATAATTTATTTTAACCAAAATGACAATATAAGAGTTTGCTATGCTAAATGCTCTCTAAAAATGCCTATAGGTTAAATGCATACAAGTTTTCAGGATCTAGATTATGAAGAAATGGGCTCTATTTATAGGAAAAATGGAGCAATGGATGGTTGAGATTGAGCAATCTCAACAAGGGTCAGGATTGAATGATTTCAAATCCATGTGATGGCTTTCAATCCAATCTCAGGATGACAAGTGTCAATGTGAGATAGGTTGAGAGGAGAGGGAATAAGCATTAAATGCTTGATATGACTTTGGGAGTTAAAGTCAAGGTTGGTTGAATGAATAAACTCTTTATTCAAAGAATAAAGCTTTTATCCAATGGATAAACTCTTGTGCAAATGTGAAATAGATGAATATGGTCAAAACGATAAATGTTTAAGGGGACAAGTTTGAAATAACCATAAATGGTTATGTAAGAGCCATAAATGGTCATGTAAGAGCCATTAGTGGTCTTGGAAGACTTTGGGGGTTAATTTGTTGAACACATAAAGCATTAAATATTTTTCAAAAACTTTGGAGTCTTTGAGAAGTGACTCCATTTTGCTTAGGAATGTGAGAATAATTAGGGGATGGATTAGGCTAATTAGGAAGGGGTTAGAAGAATCTAGAAGGGGATTAGATTTTGAAAGTGGATTTGGTGGGTGAGGGAAAATAGGATTTTATTAAAATAAAAATTCATTTATTCCAATAAATGTGTGCAAGTTGCATTTGTAGGAAAATGCAAGTGGGGGGGGATAATGATTTAAATAAATGTTTTATTTAATTTATTTAAAAGAGGAAAAAGGGGATTTAATTAAATAAATAGATTTTATTTATTTAATTGATTGGAATTTGATTTAATGAATTAATTAAAATAAATTGAATAATTTATTTAATTAATAGAAGAATGTTTGGGGATGAATTAATTAAATATCAATTTAATTAATTGATGGCTAATGGATTTTTAATCAAATAAATAGCGAATATTTATTTAATTAAGCTGGACAAATTTGTGTGACTACATTTGCCCCTCTTTGAGATGGTGCGATTTATCGTGTCGTTTCAAAGAAAGAAAAACTGATGTGAAGAAAATGCCCCATAAAATGTAAATTTAATGGGTGGTATGCCCCCTTGAGAGATGGGCGGAAAAATTTTGAAAAATCGAGCGATCTCTCGAAAAAGAATGAAAATTGGCGAGGTAGTATAAGAGAAGAAGGTAGGCATACGGGTGAAAAATAGAAGAAAACGGGGGAAAAATGGAGAAATTGGGGGCTCGGAAAGTTCACGGGGACCACAGCGATGAGTAGGGGGAAGTTATGGTGACAGCGAAGGGTATAAATGGGGTGAAAGGGGTGAAAACAGGATCATTTGTGACCACGACCATTTAGAAATCAGAGCTCTGATAAGGACATTTGGAGGAGCGAGGAGCAGTCAGGATGCCGATTCCGATCACCGAGCACAGATTTGAGCGAGTGCGACGGTTCCAGCGCCCAGACGACTATGGACCAGCAGTACGCAAATTCAAAATTTTAATTTTTATGCATTTTTGATAGGTTTTTAGCTGAGTCCAAGTCAAGTCGGAGCAAGAGCGTTGGAACTATGATTTTGGCGCTTTTGCTCCATAAACTAGCGCTATTGCGCTGCAATGGCGCTATTGCCCCATTGTTGAGCGCTTTTGGTGTGATATAGCGCTATTGTATGCAAGTTTTAGCGCTGTTGATTAATAAGCGCTATTAAGGGCTCAATTGAGCGCTATTGATTTCAAGTAGCGCTACTGTGTAGTTGTTTTAGCGCAGTTGTAGTTTGAGCGCTTTTGTATAGCTAATTGAGCGCTTTTGTTAGGGTTGTAGCGCTATTGTTTGAAAAATAAGTGCTTTTGTTGGTATAATAACACTTTTGCCTTAGGATAAAGAGATGCCCCAATTTGGATGAAGAAAATCTCCCGATTGCCAATGATGGATAGATGGCGAGCTGAAGTGGGAGTTGTTTTGAACCATAGCAGCCTGATGAGACTTAGGTCATTTGTTAGGAGAAATGCCTGTTGAAGTCTAGGTGGCCATGATTGCTTACCTGTTGAGACCCGAAGATACTTGATCAAAGTATCTGTTGATAGTCTAGGTTTAAACTTAAGAAAGTTTGAAAACAAAACAACTGATGGTGATTGATGGATGCCCATGTGCAGGAGGAGTTGCGCGTGTTGCAGTTACGGGAGCGACATCCTGTGACACAGGGGTTGCGGGACCGATTGACATAGGCAGAGATAGACTGCATTGCCACGACTGGTCTATATGAGGTGATGCACATGCCCGTGATTCGTATGAATCACGGATTGATCACAGCACTAGCAGAGCGGTGGCACAGTGAGACGTGCACCTTCCATTTGGCACAGGGGGAGATGACAGTGAACCTGGAGGATGTGTGGCACATCCTACGGATCCCGATTCGAGGGGAGCTGGTCACATACGACAGATCCTGGGGGACTCTTGCGGTGCAGAGGATTTTTGATGAGGATGTGTATATTGATGATGGCTCCGTTGCTTGGGAGGATATAGCGGCATTATATGAGCCTCTACCAGCAGTGTTGTCAGGTATTGTGGGAGGACTGTTGTGTCTAGATAGGCATTCACATGGTTTGGTCGTGGGATGGGGGCAAGTTATCGAGATGATGATGACTGAGGGGACCCGATTTGCGTGGGGGTCGTGCGTGTTGGGGCACATGTATCAGGAGCTCCATGAGGTGGTTTACCGGGGGAGGGGTTCCTTAGTAGTGGGCATGACGCTGCTGCACATTTGGGCTTGGGAGCACCTACTAGTGACTCGACCGATGAGTCTTAGATTCTGTGCAGTAGATCAGTCGTACATGTTTATGTACAGCGGCATGATGAGTCAGCCCCACTTGGGGAATTTAGAGTGGTGGCAGCGGGCATTGGACGACCTGGATGTAGTGATATGGTGGCCATACTTGGAGTGTGAGCCATGGGATGATGACGCAGAGGCACTGCCATATGTGTTTATGACTCGATTCCTCATTGGGAGGACCTCATACCACGTGGAGAGATAGGTGCCCAGACGAGTGCTGAGACAGTTTGGACAGCAGCAGGGACTACCTAGGGGATCAGGAGAGTATGCTCGAGTTATTCGGGAGAGGTATGCATGGGGTCCAGTGCTACCGTATGATCAAGCACTGGCAGAGTTCCGAACACTGCAGGCAAGGCCATGGGACATACAACCGAGGGTCATGGATGCAGGTGTGACAGATGAGTATACGCAGTATCGAGCAGCGCACCCAATCCCACGGATATCGGATCCAGCAGAGCCAATCCCAGCTTTTGAGGATGAGAGGGGACAGAGACAGAGGAGGGCAAGAGGTCGAGGAGGAGTAGGAGGTGGAGGAGGTGGTGGAGGAGATGGAGGAGGTGGAGGAGGTGGAGGAGGATTGGGGATGCGGAGTCAGCGGAGAGGGAGAGGTGGACTGCCTCTACAGATATCACAGGGACCATTGATACCGGGAGGAGTTCAGCTGAGTGGGAGGGGGATGGAGAGGGAGATCCTGATGGACAGAGGGGAGGGGATTACTGGAGAGGGTGGTGTAGGGGAGGCAGCTATGGATACCGGGGAGGGAGCTACTGGAGATCTATGGGAGCATGTGATAGTACGCTTGCAGACACAGATAGAGGATTTGGAGGTGGAGGTGGCAGCTAGGGATGTGCAGTTATTTGCACGGGAGTCAGAGCTGACGGTGGTGCTACAAGAGAGAGATAGTGCAGTGGAGAGATTGGTGAAGCTATAGGAGAGAGTGCGGATTGGAGTAGGAGCACAGGGGCCTACAGGGGAGGTGATGAGGGAGATGCGGCGAGCACAGGCGGAGATAGAGTACTGGTGGGGTTTATACGAGCAGGTGGTGCCAGTGAGTCAGCGAGCTCTCAGCTATTCGCAGATGCAGCGGGCGAGATCAGAGCGATCACAGAGGGTGCAGAGCAGTGGGGGTGTGATGGGTCCTTTGAGGAGGGAGAGATCAGAGGATGCAGGAGGGAGTGGTGGTTCGATGAGGCCTCCACGGAGAGATGGATCAGGTGGTGCAGGCACCAGTGGTGGAACAGGGGGAGGTGTTGGGACAGCATCTGGCCAGAGCGACATTTGAGAGAGCATTCATGCATATATGTATTTGTATCATTGTTTTTATTCTTTGGACTGTATCTTGGATGGCTCTTGGTAGCCGATTTTTGTAGACTTCATTGTACTCTGATAAATGAGATGAGATATATGAGGAGATCCCATATTTTGATGATATGCAGTTGATTATGTATGGATGTTTATGCAGGATGATGAGTTCATTGCTTAGATGAATATGTGTACATGTATGCATTTAATGAGATGTTTCTTTTATGCATGTGTTTATGATGATACTGACAGATGAATGCAGGTTTATATATGTATGATTTGTTTGATTTTTGATGTAATGCTTTTATGTATGTAATGCCATGATGATGATGTATGCTTACGATGATTTATGAACAGGATTTTTGGTGTTTCCTATTTTGATATAATGATGAGATGATTTATGTGATGATGTTAATGCAATGGTTGAATGATGTTATGTATGGATATGTATCTAGATGTTTAAATAAATGCAATATGGATAAACAAAATGTAAAGTACAAATGTTTATATGATATTGTGTTAAATGAATGCATATGCATAATGGATATTTATAAAATGGTATGAATCAATGTGTTTTGGAAACAAATGGATTTATGATTCTAAATGTTTTTAAATGTGATTTAAGTACAAATGAGAATGTGATGATATTATAACTTATGGGTTTAATAACTGCACCTTAATGCAATTAAAAAGATGATAATGAATGCCATGTGAATGAATCCTAAAATGAGCATAATAAGATACTTAGTTAATGGATGACTGAATGCACTTTTTAACTATAAATGAACGTATGCAATAATAAATGATAAAGGATGATAAAATGATGATGGATAATCGATACTCTATGAATGCCTATTAAATGATTTAAAACAATCAAAGACAATTTGATCCCATGAATGAATCTAATTATTGATGATTGATGCAATGATGCAAATGATTTAATGAAAACTAATGTCAAAAATGAACTATATGCAATGTTAAGTTAAAATGATGTGAATGTACTTAATGCAAGATGCAAAAAAATGACCATGAGGAATGCAAGGTTTTTGAGACTTTTGCATGATGCATTGATGATGTATCAGAGTACTCGGTCGTGATTGTATCGAAGACCAGTTTTTAATGGTCACTTTTGCATATAAAAGTCTACATATGAATGAATGAATGGGCGATATGCAACAGAATGCAAGATATAAACAGATGAGATGAAATGACGATCCATAGTGCTCTATTTTCATCATTGAGCTTTAAAATGTTGGAAGAGAATACAAGCATCTTGACATAATGATTCAAGATGACCTGAGTATTCCTTTCATGGATTTTATATAGCAAGTTAATACAAATGACTTTGATATAAGGGTCAAGTCGACCAGAGTATTGCTTGCAGAACAGACAAGGATTATCTCTGTTCATGCATGACTTGGATCATCCTCCTTGATCTTAGGCTGATCATATCCTGAGACAAGTGCATACCGTACTAAGAGATAAAAACCTTTATCCAGTTTGGATGAGGTAGGAGGAACCAAAGGAAGAGCATTGTACCTGCAAACAAACAATATATACATAAAGAATAAAGAATATGGATCCTTGGTAATGGTTCATGCCCATATGGTCGAGGTATACGCTGTAGTCAGCAAGCCGTAATGATCCATGACTACATTTGGCATAAGATCACGTAGCTTGGTGAACTTCCCATGTAGACACCATTAGTACATGCCCCAGAACTTCATCGGAAATAATGCACAAACAATACAAAATAATGCTAAAAGATCCCGATACAGATAAATGAATGATTGTACTCACAAATCAACCAAGTATTTGATAGCTTAACATAATTTTCTTGTCAAAGAAAATGTCACTTTTGTCTTGTTTTGGTAAGGAAGGATGCATCCTTGTTGAAGACAGTTTTTAAGTGTTGATGTGGATTGTGTGGTCGATTGGTAAATGGTCATCGTGTGAGTATTTTGTTAATGTTTGTTTTGGTATCTGCATGGATGAGTATGTACAAAGTGTTGCCATGTTTTTGTATGATTTTTCGATGTTTTTGGATTTTGTATTGTTTTGAATGTTTTTGGTATTTTGAAGTGTTTTGGATGAAGAACTTAATGAATCATAAGACAATGTAGAATCCACTTCCATCAATAGGTTAAAGGCATTGCCCCCAGTTTTAGACATGATTATGAAAAAGCGAAATGCAAGATGCATGGAGTACTATCTTAATTGCAGATGAATAACAAGCCATGGTTTTAGATGGATGGATGTATGTAAGTAGATGTGATCGCAACAAGTCTGAAAGACAATGGAGCCATAGCCTGTACGAGTGGCGCCTGTTTGCCAGGTTTTCACCATCGTACTTACCCAAGGTGCCACTGGAGTGGTTGTTCACCGTTTGGATGCATGATTTTTCTTTACTTTTTTTGAATGTTTTTGGTATTTTCTGGTATGTAGGGGAGCCTGATGCTCTGTACACCTTAGGTATAAAACCGTTTGAGGTGCATGTTGTTGATTGGATCTGCAAGCGGTTCTCCTTCTGATGTAGCCAACTGATATGCCCCGGACCCGAACACAGCAGTGACAACATATGGGCCCAACCAGTTTGATTCAAACTTGCCCTGATGTTCTCGGTTTGGTTGGTTGCGAGGATTCTCTCATAGAACAAGATCACCTACCTCAAATGTACGAGGTCTAACTCAGTGATTGTAGCTTCTGCTCATGCGCTGTTGATAGGCTTTGAGATGATTGTATGCAGCTTGTCGCTTCTCATCAAGTAACTCTAAGTCCTGAAGACATGAGACTCTGTATGCTTCATCATCGATGAGATTGTGCAAGGAAACTCGTAATGATGGTATCTCAACCTCAATAGGCAAGATAGCCTCTGCACCATAGACCAATGAGTAGGGAGTTGTGCCTATAGGGGTTCGAATGCTAGTTCGATATGCCCATAGTGTTGGATTCAGTTGAACATGCCAATCACGACCGGCATCATTGACTGTCTTTTTTAGGATCCTCAATATGTTTTTATTGGATGCTTCGGCCTGACCGTTGCCTTGTGGGTAATAGGGAGTGGAAAAGCGGTGTTGGATGTGAAATTTCTCACAGAGTTCACGAACATCCTGATTTTTGAAAGGAAGACCATTATCTGTGATGATGGACATGGGTACACCATACCGGCAGATGATGTAGTTGAGGATGAATGAGGCGATCTGCTTGCCGGTGACTTGGGTAAGTGGAACAGCTTCGATCCACTTTGTGAAATATTCGGTGGCGGTAATAATGAATTTATGGCCATTGGATGAAGATGGATGGATTTTACCCACAAGGTCAAGGCCCCATTGACAAAAAGGCCATGGTGTTGTGATTGGTTGCAGTTCCTGGGCTGGTGCATGTATCAGGTCGCCATGAACTTGACATTTCTTGCATTTTCTGACAAAGTAGTAGGAATCCTTTTCCATAGATGGCCAATAGTATCCATTGCGCAGGAGTTACTTAGTGAGGGATGGACCACTTGAATGAGTCCCGCAAATGCCCTCATGGACTTCTTCCAAAGCCTTTGTTATCTCACCTTGTTCCAGACATCGAAGGAGAGTACCATCAAGACCGCGTCAGTATAGGGTTTTAGCAATAATGGTATATCGAGCAGTTTGGCAAATGAAGGTTTTACATTGGTTACTCGATTGGTTGGGAGGAAGGGTGTGATCATGGAGATAGGTGTAGAATTCACCGTACCATGGGGATTCAGAACTGACAAGGCGACATATCATTTCGGATTCGGGGATATCATAATCGGGAATCCAAAGCTGTTCAACCAAGAACTCGTAGCGTGTTGAATTTTGTGGAAGATCTAGGAGAGATGCGATGGTAGCCATAGCATTAGCAGCTCAATTCTGATCTCTGGGTATCTGCTCAAAAGTGATAGTAGTAAATGATATCTTTAGAGTGTCCACCATTTGCTTATATGGCATGAGTTTATCATCCTTGGTCTGATATTCATCAGTTGCTTGTCGAATGACCAGTTGGGAGTCGCCATATACTTGCAGTTCCTGTAATTTCCATTGTACGGCTAACCTGAGTCCTATGATCAAGGCCTCATACTCTGCTATGTTGTTGGTGCATGGAAATCTGAGCCTGTAAGACTTCGGGATGCTATCACCTTGAGGTGTGATAAACAAAATGCCTGCCCCCGAGCCATGCCTAGTGTATGAACCATCAAAGTATAATTTCCATGGTGGTGTTGTTGTGATCATGAATATCTCTTCATCTGGAAAATTGGAAATGAGAGGATGATCACCTATGAGAGGTGCATCGACCAATTGATCTACAATAACTTGACCTTTGATAGCTTTACGGTCCACGTACTCGATGTCAAATTCACTTAGAGTCATCACCCATTTGGCCAAGCGGCCTGTCAATGCTGCTTTGCTGAGTAAATACTTGAGTGGATCAATCTTTGCAATGAGTTGTACTTTGTGTGTTAACAGATAGTGCCTCAGTTTAGTGGCTGCTAAGATTACTGCTAGGCAAGCTCGCTCAATAGGTGTGTAATTGAGTTCATAGCCCACCAGTGTGCGAGAGATGTAGTAAACAGCACACTCTTTTCCTTCTACATTATGTTGTGCCAATAGTACACCCAATGTTGTACTTGTTACTGAGATATAGAGT
This sequence comes from Cryptomeria japonica, assembly GCF_030272615.1. Classification (NCBI taxonomy): domain Eukaryota; kingdom Viridiplantae; phylum Streptophyta; class Pinopsida; order Cupressales; family Cupressaceae; genus Cryptomeria; species Cryptomeria japonica. The sequence continues at coordinate 267,036,257 of NC_081414.1, forward strand.
AACAATGGTCTACTTGGATCTGGTGGCATCAACAATGGTGGGTTCATGAGATAGTCTTTAAGCGTCTGAAATGCTTGTTGGCATCAGTCATCCCACTGAAAGCAGATGTTCTTGTGTAGCAGGTGTGTGAATGGGTGACACTTATCAGCCAATTGTGCAATGAATCTTCGGATGGATTGAAGTCGCCCTTGTAATGTCCTTAGCTGACTGATATTCTTTGGTGGTGGCATGTCCATGATTGCCTTAACCTTTGTTGGATCGACCTCAATGCCTTTGCTTGAGACAATGTATCCTAGAAGTTTCCTGGAGGTTACTCCAAAGACACATTTCTTTGGGTTAAGTCGAACATGGTATTGTTCCAGTCTATCAAAGATTTTATCTAAGATGTGGAGATGCCCTTTTCTGGTAAGTGATTTTGCTAGTAAGTCATCAACATAATCTTCCATCATAGTATGCATCATGTCATGGAAGATGGTGGTCATTGCTCGTTGATAAGTCGCTCCTGCATTCTTTAGACCGAAGGGCATTACATTCCAGCAATATGTGCCCCATGGACATGTGAAGGTTGTCTTATGTTGATCTTCTGGTGCAATCTTTATCTAATTGTATCCTGAAAAGCCATCCATGAGTGAAAGCATGATGTGTCCCGCTGTCAGATCCACTATGATGTCGATATTTGGAAGGGGGAAGTCATCCTTAGGACATGCCTTATTCAGATCTCTGAAGTCAGTACAAATACGGATGCCCCCTTTTGGTTTGCCGACAGGAACAATGTCAGAGATCCATTCTGCATAATCAATTGGTCTAATGAAACCAACATCTAGGAGTTTCTTGAGTTCTGTTTTGACTAGTACTGCAATTTGAGGATGCATCTTACGAAGCTTCTGCTTGACAGGTTTGGCTCCTTCAGCGACGGTGAGGTGATGCATGACTAAATCAGGATCAAGCCCAGGCATGTTTGTATATGACCATGCAAAGTTGATCTGATGCTTTTGAAAGAACTCTATAAATTTAGGTTGTTCCTCTGGAGTGAGAAGAGATGCCAGATGTATGATATGAGGACTTTCAGGAGTCCCCACATTGTATTCTTTGGTTTCCTCGATGAGAATCGTTGATCATTCTTGTTGTGTACTAGCAGGGAGAATGTCAAACCCTTCATCCTCAGGCGCCTCAGAGAGGTTTTCACCATTGGATACGCTCTTTCTTTTTACTTTTGTCGGATCAAACAGTGCCACAGTGTGGTTTTCACTGGAAGATCCATGTTTTATTGTTATATTTTTGCAGCTGAAAGGTTTGGCATCCGCCCCGAAGTATGTTGTGCTATTAAGTTCTATGGCGAATCCAGCTTTGTGATCCCCGCTTGGTAGGTTGTCCCTTAATTCCAAAAAGTCAATGATAGCCTCATCATTTTGGAAGAAGTCAAGACATGGGGGATTTGGTTGGTTCCATTCGATGAGTTCAGGGTGGATAATGGGCATTACTTCATCGATTAGGTTAAGTTTGTTAGAGGTATCAGTGAGGGTTAAGATGTTATGGTGAAGGTCATTGATGGTACTCTCCTTGTCAGAATCCGGCATAGGATGAGACATAGGGTCTGTGGAAGACGTTTCCAGTTCAGGAACCCAAGTGGTCTTTATCTGTGCTTCTCCATAAATAGGGATGTCTTTGCGTGGTGGAGGTGGTGATGTGTCTTCCTCATTTGAAGTGTTAAGTTGTACAAAATCAAATTCCCACTCATGTGAGTCGGTCTCTGAGTAACTTTCCAGCATCCGATTACTATACCATACTGGGATGTCCTTGGAGTTAAATACTGCAGGTGTGATTGGTCGATGTACCTTTGTAGTGATTGGTGTTGTAGGAAGGTTGATGGGGATTAAAGGATCCAATATGGGGAGTATCGGTAATATTGACTTGGTGGCTTCTGTTGGTACTGTTGGTGCCATGGATGCTACTGCGGGTTCTGATACAGTTGTTGCTGCTAATGGTGCTACTGATGGGATTACGAGTTTGTTTGGTGGGATGAGTGGCATTGGTGATGGTTGTGTTGGGGTTTTGAGCCTCAGTGGGGCAGTCGGGATGGTGCTTGATGTCGCTTTGATAATGAAAGGTGGCCTTTTGGCAGTAGGCTGACATAATGGTTTGCTGGGTTTTCCTTTGAATTTTAATTTAGGAAAAATCTCTTTTTCAAAGCCTAGGCCTGTATTACCTTTGGGCTTGAATTCTGGCAGTAGAGGTTCATGTCGTCCTTGTTTGCAATACCCCAAAGCACTTTGACCATCATACCCCATTCTTTGCATAATGAGGAGACCTTTGCCATACTGGTCTGTAGGAAGTTTAACTTGTGGTATATCAGTGGGGATGGGATCTTTATAGATCCATAGATCTAGTCTGCTAAGTCCTCATCTTGGGTTTCTTCTTCTTGACTCTTTCCAAGGATGAAAGGCATCAAAGCACATGCAGGCGTGTTTAGTGGTTGCGGGAGTAACTGCTGTGGTTTACCATGTGTTCGAGGAGAAGTGGGCATTTGTCCCACACAAAAGAGTTGACTCAAGTTGTATTCCTCAGGACCTTCCTCTGCTATCTTCATCTTAAGCTTTTCTTGCTTGGGTATAGTGGTGTTTGAACTAGCAAGAGAGGCAGGACTTATATATGATGTGGAGGAAATGGCTTCTCTATTATTAGGAACGGTAATCTCTGGTTGATGGCTGATATTATGGCAATACGCAAAGGGATTTGCATCGCCCAGTATTGTGATCTCTACACCATTATGTGGGAACTTGATACATTGATGGTAGGTAGATGGAACGGCTTGCATGGCATGTATCCAAGGTCTTCCTAACAATAGATTGTACAGCAGAGGAAGGTCCAGAACCTGACAGATGATGTGTTTTACCACAGGGCCCACTCAGATTGGTAGTACCACAGCTCCTTTGGATGACCGCTCTGCATCGTCATAGGCTATGATTGTGATCTTCTTACGAGGATCCACTGATTCTACCACATATCCCAATGTTGTGACCAACTGTAGTGTACAAATATTTAGGCCTGCTCCATTATCGATCAAGACTCGCTTGATCCTATGCTGGTTAATAAATCCTTCAATGTGGAGCGAAGCGTTATGAGGTTGCTAGAAGGAAGAGTTGTCACTTTCGGAAAAAGTGAGACAAGTTGATGACTTTAGACTACCAACCATGGCTTGAAATTGGTCTATATTCAGATTTGCAGGGACTGACGCCTCTTGGAGTGCTTGATCCAAGATAGTTTTATGAGAGGGCGATAGGCGCAATAGCTCTAAAATGGATATAAGCGCAGGTGTTTTATCTAATTGTTCCACAAGATTGTACTACTTTGGGATGGAGGTGGTGCCTTGTGGAGCTGCCTTGATGGTAACTTTGTCGCGACACATAACAACATTGCAATTTGAGTTGGGATTTTTGAAGGTTATGGTTGCAACTTGTTCACTGGCATCATACAGATGATTTACAGTGTAATTATACGCAGCCTGCGTATAATCCGTGGTATCAATGCCTCGCCTGGAAGTGGAAGGACCCCTTTGATCTTGTGATGGAAGTGGATTTTTGAACATTAGATGATCATTATTTGTTGTTTTTGGGTCATGTCCTTCAATTTCAATTTTTCCTCGGTCAATAAGATCCTGAATAAGATCTTTTAATCGGTGACAATTACTTGTCTTGTGTCCTCTTCCTTGATGGAATTCACAGTGTTCAGTATCTCTCCACCATGTCGGTTTGACCTGAGGCTCATAGTTTGATAGCTTAGGTAGAGTGACCAAATTTTGAGAAATGAGTTGTCGCAATACCGTTTCGATGGGTTCCCCTAAGGGAGTGTATGTGTGTTTCTGTTTTTGCTGACAAGGTCTTGGTTCATCGTGAGATGTGATGCGACCTTGATTGGAAGGAACATTTGTGGTGTTCTGAGGTGGAGGATTCTGTCCTGCAAACCGAACCACAGGTTGTGCATTTTGGATAGTCTAGGCATCCACAACCCCATCGTTGACGATATTCTTGTTTTTGTTCCAGAAGTTTGGTTTATCGCTATTGAAGCGCGGGCGAGGACCATCTTTTGGTTCATTAAAGATTTTGATGAGTCCTTTCTTGATAAGTTCCCTTTCACATTTCAAACCCTTGGTGATCATATCATTAAAAGAGTCTGTGTCTTTGACATCCAGGTGAAATTCCATTTCTTCGTTTAAGTTGGAAATGAATATTTCCACTAGTTCTCATTCAGGTAACTAAAGAGAACGTCTGCTAGACATTTGGCGCCATCGTTGCAGGAATACTGAGAATAGTTCACCTGGTTTTTGTTTGGTGTTGCACAGATCAGCCATGGTGATGTCGCGTTCAATGTTATCAGAGTAATGAGCTAGGAACTTCTGGATGAGTTCCTCAAATGTTCTAATGCCACCTGGTAGTCGGGAAAACCATGATGTGGTTGTTCCTCCCAAGCTTTGGGGAAAAAGGTGCATTAGGTAGGTGTCTTCATATGCTACTTCAAGACAAGCAGAATGAAATTCTCTGACATGATCACGAGGATCTCCCTTTCCTCCATATTTTTCAAATTTGGGTGTTTCGAATCCACGTGGAAATGGTGGCATGTAAAGATTCCTATCAAAAGGATAGGGACAGATGTCATTAAGTGAGAATTGGCTAGTCTTGACACCACTATGAAGTTGTTGGGTGAGATTCTTGACTTGTTGCCGCAACACCTCCATTTCATTTGGAGGAGGAGGTGGTGGGTTACCTCAAGGAATGTTATATCTGATGGGATCTCTACCTCTTTCCTCTTCATGGTGACTTTGTCTTTCTGATGCTTGTCTTAATTGGGCAAAATCAAAGTCAGAGGGGAGTTTTGATCCTTCTTGAGCAAGTCTTAAGAAGTGAGCATCTGCATTGCTCCTGAGTATTTCGTCAAACAGTCTGTTAAAGAGAGGGTTATGCTGATCCCTTTCTATTGTTGCAGGAGTAGGAGTACTTGGGTTTTTGTCATTTGCATTTCCTCTAAGTGCTTCTTGTAATTCATTGAGATTTTCCTCTTCTTCTTCTTCTTCTATTTCTATTTCTCGTTGCCTTGACTGTGATCGGGTTTGAGCCATTTTGTTTATGAGTCTTTGTTGAAGTTGAGTGAAAATGATGATGGGTTTTTGATGAAATGAGAGATTGATGATTAGTGAATTATGTTGCATGTGGATCTCTATCACTTTTAAGGTAGATGTAACCAAAATTCCTTCTTTGAATTGCTTACTTATTTGATAAGATTTTGATGTGATAAGGTGTAGAGAAATCTGAGATGTGTTACAGATTTAACTACCTAGTAATGAGAGGATTCACTCATGAACTAGTTTTAACCTGCCTAGATGTGTCTCTTAGGATGAGCTTATCCTAGATGTAGAAACAATCTGAAAAGTGATGCGAAGCGTTTGATTTCAAGCAATATCTAAAAGAGAACTTGGGACAGGAACCTCTTAATGTTTTGAGAGTTGGAATGAATTGATGATGAAGTGATGATGTATGAAAAAGATGATGGATGAAAATGTTTTCAACTTCAATAAAAACTTTGTGTCACAAATGGGACAAACTCTACCTCTTCCCTTTCAAGTGTTGATGGTATTTCTCGAGCTGTGTTGTAGGTGATACAAACGTTTGGAAAAAAGCTGGGATTAATCTTACCTCCTTGGTTTTTGTGATAACTTAGAGCTCTATATTGTATAAAAGCTCTGCGGTTCAATGATTCTAATTCAAATTCGTTTGTTTTGCCTTGAAGGTAGAGACGCATGTGACGCAGAAAAACTCTATGGGAGACAAAGATTTTTAATTGATATAGAAGAATTTCCTCTTTTTGGTCAAAGCCTTTGAGCTTAATGGTCATCTTTTCAAGTTGATATTCTGATGACACTTCTTCTTTCGCAAGATGTGAAGAATGGTCATAAAATTTTGACTCTTTGTTGTTTGCACTTTTGCTTTTTGATGTGTTTGGTTGGATGAATACTTTGTTTTTGGGATTGATTTTCTGATTTGATGTTTCTTTGACAAGAAAACAAAGCAAGCACACAAACACAAGAATGTTGCCTAAAAGGCACAAATGAGTATGGGTCTAGATCAACCCAATCCTTGGACTTGTATATGACCCTTCCTTTAGATGTATTTTAAGGTGTATTTCCAAAGCCTGAAGTCGGCTCAATTTGCACTTGGTCTTTAAAACGAACACACTTCAAACACTTTTTATCCCTAAGGTCAAATGGCCAGTTGTGATAAATTTAGCCCACATCTTGATATTTCTTCGACTTTGGTACTACATACCTTATGAATCCCGCCATGGCAGGTAAGGATGTGATATACTAAGTCTTGCATGAGTATAACAAATAGATGATCCCTATGATGGGGGAGTCACCACTTTTATCAAGCCACAAGTGACTTTTCAAAAAGCTATGTTTCTACTCAAGGAAATATGTATGGTGAGTATCTTGGGAGCAAAACCATCTATTCTCTTGCACTAAATTATATCGCAAATATCCTCAATCAATAGAATAGATGGGCTACTACTTAAAGGTGTTTAGTCATGTTCGATGTTTTTGGACATAAGTTCATTCTGCAGTGACTCACTTAAGAGCCTTGTAACTGGTGGTGGGGTCCATTTGTCCTTTCGGCCAGTTACACTGTAGGAACAGCTATACCCAAGGCTACAGCTTTCGCTCTCACCTGATTTCTATAGCGACTCGAAAGATTTACCGCTCGAGGTCGTTCCCAAGAGTATCGATCCCTTGGCAGGCCTCTCTTTAAAAAGATAAAATTTTGAGTGTTACTAACACTTTTCTCTTGCACCTAGGACCACGAAAGCCAAGGGAGAGGATAGTGTGTGTTAGAGGTAGGACCACTCGACTGACTTTTTGCACAAGTGTGCCAAGTATGAAAGACACTTGTTCTTTTTAATCCACCATTTCAAATGTGATCTAACTCTTTAAAGATGTTGCTCCAACAGCCATGGTGTTCTTTTTAACTTCAAAGGCAATGTGTTTTGTAATCTAGAATTCGGAAATCCTGGTCAACTTAATGAAAAACACGTTTGCTTGAAGTAAAATTTGTTTTTGCAAAAATCAAAACAAGTGGATTGTTCTTTTTATTTGCCCAAAAATTGAAGTGTGGCTTGTGATTTTTAAGTTTGATGCAAGAAAGAAAATTTGTCTTGTTGATTTTAAGCACCAAAACAAAATGTATCCCTAACTTGCAATGAAAGCAAAATTTTGAAGTTGTTGTTATTTTACCTTGCAATAAAGAAAGATGAATTTTCTTTTTAAGCACCAAAAACAAGTTTGAGGTTCATTTTATGCACTCCAAAATAAAATGTGAGGTTTATTTTAACTTGTGCAAGAAGGAAAAATGGATTCTTTTTAACCAACTTTTGTTGAAAGAAAGTAAAAAAGAAACTTTTAAAGCATCTAAACTAACTTCTTCCCCTGCACAAAAATATTAGAACCTGCATAAAAGACAATTAGTTAGAAAAATCTGCATGTTTTGGTGGGCTTCTACAAGCCTAAAATTTTTGGTTTTTGGTTACAAGGAATTTTCGTACAACTCTCTATTACAATAGCATTATTCTGTGTTTGAACAGAAGCACTATTTAACACAAAAGCGCTGAAAGAACAGGAATGACAGAGAGGCAAAAGCGCTAAAAGTTTATCAATAGCACCAGAATAATGACAAAAGCGCTAAAACTGCTTCAAAAGCGCTGAAATTTTGACAATAGCGCTATTGTAAAAACAATAGCGCTAAAAACAGGGGTGTCGGTAGTGCTAGAACGTGTGCAATAGCACCAAAGCACAACCTGTGTGACACTTTCAACAATCAGACATGTTAGTTTACAAAAAAAAATGATATTTTTGCGTGTTCGATTCACATCGGGTTCACCAAATGATGCCCTGCAAAGTGGACAAGATTAGTCTAAGATAAAACCACACACAAGACAAGAAACAGTTAGTGTTAGTCAATCAAAAACCAATCTAAAAAGGCATATCAAGAGAGACACTAAAAACGTGAAAGCATATTTAACTAAGGAAGCAAATATGATGAGGCATCTCCAAATACCTCCTAACATGCTCTTAGATTCTTTCTCCCTTGTTCCTCTCCTCTCCAAGTTCCAAAATAGTGTAGCTCTCAGCAACTTTTTGCACTATGGATGCTTATGGAGGATTGAGATTGAAATATTGCTCTAAATGTAAATAAAGAAGCTAATATTTAAGCTATTGATACTAAAATGATTTATTTTAACCAAAATGACAATATAAGAGTTTTCTATGCTAAATGCTCTCTAAAAATGCCTATAGGTTAAATGCATACAAGTTTTCAGGATCTAGATTATGAAGAAATGGGCTCTATTTATAGGAAAAATGGAGCAATGGATGGTTGAGATTGAGCAATCTCAACAAGGGTCAGGATTGAATGATTTCAAATCCATGTGATGGCTTTCAATCCAATCCCAGGATGACAAGTGTCAATGTGAGATAGGTTGAGAGGAGAGGGAATAAGCATTAAATGCTTGATATGACTTTGGGAGTTAAAGTCAAGGTTGGTTGAATGAATAAACTCTTTATTCAAAGAATAAAGCTTTTATCCAATGGATAAACTCTTGTGCAAATGTGAAATGGATGAATATGGTCAAAACAATAAATGTTTAGGGGGACAAGTTTGAAATAACCATAAATGGTTATGTAAGAGCCATAAATGGTTAAGAGCCATTAGTGGTCTTGGAAGACTTTGGGGGTTAATTTGTTGAACACATAAAGCATTAAATGCTTTTCAAAGACTTTGGAGTCTTTGAGAAGTGACTCCATTTTGCTTAGGAATGTGAGAATAATTAGGGGATGGATTAGGCTAATTAGGAAGGGGTTAGAAGAATCTAGAAGGGGATTAGATTTTGAAAGTGGATTTGGTGGGTGAGGGAAAATAGGATTTTATTAAAATAAAAATTCATTTATTCCAATAAATGTGTGCAAGTTGCATTTGTAGGAAAATGCAAGTGAGGGGGGATAATGATTTAAATAAATGTTTTATTTAATTTATTTAAAAGAGGAAAAAGGGGATTTAATTAAATAAATAGATTTTATTTATTTAATTGATTGGAATTTGATTTAATGAATTAATTAAAATAAATTGAATAATTTATTTAATTAATAGAAGAATGTTTGGGGGTGAATTAATTAAATATTAATTTAATTAATTGATGGCTAGTGGATTTTTAATCAAATAAATAGCGAATATTTATTTAATTAAGCTGGATAGATTTGTGTGACTACAAAGTTAATTGATACAATCAACAACCACAATGTGAATGCTACAACAGGTGTGCCTTCTATTTCTAATTTTTTCCAAAGAGAAAGACAGTTTACTTCTTTGAATGAATATTTACATAGTATTATGTCTTACTTGTTGCACATAAATGTTATCAAACTTCCTCCTATAAAACAAATTGATCCTTCTAAACTTGCATCCCCTTATTTTGATAACAATTCATTCTGTCAATTTCATCGTCAGCCTGGTCATGATACTGAGAAATGTTTCGCATTGAAGAATAAGATTCAAAACTTGATTGACAATAATACTATATCTGTGGCAGGTGTGAATGATAAAGGGAATAAATCAGTATCTCCTCCTAATCAAAATCTTAATATTTTCACCGATCCCTTGCCTTCTCATACATCTAATGTTATTGAGATTGTGCCTAATTCTGGTGCAAAGCCCTGGTGTAGGTATAGTATAGGTTCCTCTAATCCAAGGATAAACCAAGGACTTTAGAAATCCCAAAATACTTTAAGGGGTCAATAAAGATCAATTTGACAAGTCCCACATCCCTTCCTTCTTTAAAAAACTTCCACACAAGGTCACTTTCATTGAGTGCTATAAGGCCTTCTAGTGGCTCTTAAGGACCTTATAGCCAACAATTGGTAGGTCCACTCTCCAATCAATAAATTCTTATCTAGGGTTTGGTTTGAAGTCACCTAGGTCAGGAAGACTCCTTACAATCACCAAATTAGGCTCCATTTAGTGGTTTGAGACCGCTGCTACAATAAGGTCTATTAATCCTTGTAGCCCTGCCAGAGTGGTTTTCCACAATTAACTCCTTATTTCTCCAAAGGACCTAGACAAGTAGTTCCCAATTTGGATACCCTTTAGAGAGTTTCAAAACATATCCCAAGGGTTCTGGCAGTTTGGGAACACAAGAGTCCAAACCCTATCTAGGTTAGGAGACCTAATAGCCCCAATTAGGCTTCTTTTACAAAGGAGAGGGTAGGAACTTACTTTATATTATCAATACAACACAATGAAAACTATTAGGGCATGGTAAATCCACCAATTCCTAATTTTTAGGCCATGATCAAACCCCTGGCACTTGATGTGAGACCTTTTTTATTGCATTTGCATAGTGGCCACATGGAGTTTCCCACCTTAATGCATCAAACCCTCGCCTCCAAGTGGTCCTAACCTGAAAAACGATTTTAAAATCCTAAAATACACTAGCCATACTTGCATCTCCTCCAAATCCATGGACCACCAATGAAGGATTAGCAAGATGGGGCCATTTATTTATGAAGCCCTAGGCAAAACTGTCAAATCTAGACCACTTCCAGAAAATTACCGGTTTCTCCCTTGTCTTGGTGAATTAGGACCTCAGACTTGGTGCATATGAAAGGTGATTGGACACACTAACACATCCTACTAGTTTCCTAATTCCAAAATGTCTGTACAATATGGTACACTGATCAGAACAACAAAATTGCAGGAAATTCTTAGAATTTTATTGCTTCAATGATGCCAATTGTTTACAAAACTCTTCTCTCTCCCCAATGATGATTGGGAATGAAATTTTATACCTTACTCAATAGTTATCAACCACCTTTTAAGCTGAGGTGACCGTTGGAAGGAAGTTGCACTTTTTAACCAAAAGTTGTCATCAAAAGTTGTCATGTTTGAGAAACTTTGACATATGTTAAGTCCACCTATCTAGAATAATTTCAACATGTCTTAAACCTTCCTAAGAAATATCCAACACATAAACATCTAGCAAATACTCAACTGAATACCCCTAGGCCCATATGCCCATGGTTGCTTATCAAATTGCCAAATCCATGTCATTGGGTAACAAAGTGGGGTTTATTACAAAAATCAAACTAAACTATCCTATTACATAGATTGAAAGGTCACATTCCCATGTGTGCGCTTTAGGCATTCATTTCCTTGATTATTCATGAGGTTCCCCTGCACCATACTCCCAAGGTGAATGAATCTCAAGACCACTTGAGATGAGGTCATGTAATGTAGTGGCATGCTTCTTGATCTGATCTTCATCCAACTAGATGGCTTCAGAGTCTGGTTTTCATTTCCATTTGACCAAGTACTGTTTATACTCATTGCTCCTGGTCTTCTTTACAATATTGATGTCCAACACTTTCTCAAGTTTAGGTGGCTCATGTTTGGGAACATTTATATCTGTTGCATATTCTAGCACCTGATGTGAGTTACCTACATTAGAATCACCTTTAAAAGGAGTTAGATCACAAACATTAAAAATAGGAGATATGCCAAGGTCAGATGGTAATTGAATTTCATAGGCATTGCTGCCAAACTTCTTCAAGATTTGACATGGTCCTACTTTCCTTTTCATGAGCTTAGTGTGCTTGCCCTTGGGTAACCTTTCCTTCTTCAAATTTGCCCAAACCAAATCTCCAATCTGAAATTGTAGTTCTCTCCTTTTCTGATCTGCATGTTCCTTGTACTTGTCTGATGACTTCTGAAGTTGCATTTTGACCTGCTCATGGACCTCCTTTATGGCTTCAATAAACCTCTCACCATCTGCACTTATGGGGTTCGTATGGGGTATTTTTCTCAACTCTAATACCCCTCTTGGATGTAACCCATACACAATCTGAAATGGTGACTTCCCTATGCTTCTGTTTACAGTGTCATTATAGGAAAACTCAGCCTAGGATAAGATTGAATCCCACTTTTCACCATACTGTCTTGTAAGGCATCTCAACAAATTCCCTAATGATCTATTTACTACTTCTATTTGTCCATCCATTTGTGGATGATAGGATGATGAGAAGGACAGATTGGTGCCAAGTTTCCTCTACAGAGTTCTCCAAAAAATGGCCAACAAATTTGACATCCCTGTCAGACACTATGTTCAATGGGAGTCCATGGATCCTTGCTACTTCTTTGAAAAACAAATCTGCTATATAAGATGCATCACTAGTGGACTTACATGGCAAGAAATGTGTCATTTTACTAAACCTATCCACTACCACAAACACATTGTCAAACCCCTTTTGTGTTCTAGGTAAACCCATTACAAAGTCCATTGACACACTTTCCCAAGGTCTTGAGGGAATGGGTAAGGGTGGATAGAGACCAGCATTGGTGCTTCTTCCTTTTGCCTTTTGGCAAATGGTGCATGCATCTACAAACTTACTTACATCAACCTGCAATTTGTGCCAAAAGTAGTGCCTCCTTATAAATTCAAGTGTCTTGTCCAAGCCAAAATGACCTGCCATAGCCCCACTATGCTTTTCCTTGATGATATTAGTCCTCATTGAGCACCTTGGTATACAAAATTTCCCACCTTTGAAAAGAAGCCCATCTTGAATCAGAAAATCAGAAAATTCCACATGATACCTTTCATCAAATTCAGTACACACCTTGTAGATCTTCTTGAAGTCCTCATCTACAACATACATATCCTTCAATGCATTAATCCCAATGCTTTCCAATTGGATTTCAGATATGGTTAGCACTCTTCTCCTTAGTGCATCAACCACTTTGTTGGCTACTCCTTTCTTGTGTTTGATGGAGAAGGTATAGTCTTGGAGGGATTCTACCCATTTCATATGCCTATGGCTTAACTTTTCTTGACTATTAATGAAACTCGAGGCTTGGTTGTCAGTATAGATCACAAATTCTTTTGGTAGCAGATAGTACCTCCATTTTTTCAAAGACTGAACCAATGCATACATTTCTAGGTCATAAGAAGAATATTTTCTCGTTGCCTCATTGATATTTTCACTAAAGAATGCTATAGGTATGCCTTCTTGGTTTATGACTACTCCTATGGCCACATGACTAGCATCACATTCAATCTGAAACACTTTATTAAAGTCAGGTAAGGCAAGTACCGGTTGTTGAGCTACCTTTTTCTTGAGAGTTTTAAATTCCTCATCTGCCTCCTTTGTCCAAGAGAACCTGCACTTTTGACCACCTTTTATGGTTTCCAACAATGGAGCACATATCTGACTGAAACCTCTTATGAACTTTCTATAAAATGTGGCTAATCCATGGAAACTTCTAACCTCACCAATAGTCCTAGGAGTAGGCCAAGAGAGAATTGCATTTACCTTATCCTGATGCATCTTCAAGTGACCTTTAGAGATCACAAACCCAAGGTAGGTGAGTTATTCCTGGATGAACAAACACTTCTCCATATTGATCATCAATTCTTCTTCACTCAATCTCCTCAAAACCATGTCTAGATGCCTCAAGTGATCTTCCTTTGTCTTGCTAAATATTAGTATGTCATCCAAATACACTATTACAAACTTCCCTATGAACTCTTTCAAAACTTCATTCATGAGTCTCATGAATGTACTTGGGGCATTAGACAAACCAAATGGCATAACCTTCCACTCATACAACCCTTCATTTGTTTTGAAGGTTGTTTTCTACTCATCACCAGGCCTAATTCTAATTTGGTGGTATCCACTCTTTAAATCAATTTTAGAGAAATATTTTGCACCCCCCAAACAATCAAGCAAATCCTCTATTCTAGGCATTGGAAATCTATACCTTATGGTGATCTTATTGAGAGCTCTTGAGTCAGTACAAAGCCTCCAGGTTCCATCCTTTTTGGGTGCCAAAACTGCATGGAGTGCACATGGGCTAACGCTCTTTCCAATCAAGTCAGAATCTAGCAACTCTTGAATTTGTCTTGCCATCTCCTCATTTTGCTATGGTGTGAGTTTGTATGCAGCCTTGTTAGGCAAAGTAGCCCATGGGATCAAATCAACACAATGACTGATCTCTCTCATTGACGACAAACTCCTTGGCACTCCATCTACAACTATTCCTTGGTATCTACCAATGAACTCCTTCACTTCCAGACTGAGATCCTTTTCCTTTCCTTCTACCCTGTCATCTACGACAGGCTTCTCCTTTGAGGCTAGTATGGGAAGCAAAGAAAAACATATTCCACCTTCCATCTTTATCTCCTTGAGGAATGATTTTCCTTCCATCATCATTACTTTGGACTCATTCTCTTTCTATTCTTCATTGCTTTCAGTCAGGGGCAACAGCTCTATGACCTTGCCATTCTTGGTGATTGAGTAATTATTCCTAAAATCATCATGGTGTGCTTTGAGGTCGTACTACCATGGTCTTCCAAACAAGAGGTGGCAAGCATCCATGTTAACAATATCAAACAAAATCTTATCTTTATATGCACCTATCTGGAATTCCACCCATGATTGCTCCTCTACAAGTGTTTATTTCCCCTTTGTGAGCCAAGACACCTTATAGGGGTATGGATGGGGTGCCCTCCTCAATTTCAACTTCTCTACCATTTCTATTGACACAAAATTCTTAGTAGACCTCACATCAATAAAAAATTGCATACCTTTCCTCCTGATTGGCAAGTGGTGCGAAAGATAGACTTCCTCTGAGGTGGTTCCATAGGTGTTGGTACCTTCAAAAGGGTTCTTCTCAATATTAATACCTCTCTTATCTCTGGATAACCATATGAATTAGGTTTTCTCCCACCTTGGTAATATGATTCTTGGGTTAGGTTGGCTCTCCTTTCTCCTTGGGAACTAGACCCCATCTTCTTTGGGCATCTACCGGAAATGTGTCCCTCTTGATTGCAGTTAAAACACTTTATTGATCTTGCTCCTCTTCCTGATGATCTACCTCTGAAATTAGGCCTTCTCCCTTTGAAGTTTCCTTTATTGTTGTTGTCATTCCTTGAGGAGTCTTGACTGCTCTCTCCTTGGAATTCAAAATTTGATCCTCTTCCTCTGAATTTTCTCCTTCCTCTTGGTTGCTTACCCCTTCCTCTACTGCTCTGCTCTTGCCTTCTTTTAAGCTTCTCCTCCACCTTTAATGCTAGTTGATAGCATTTATGAATAGTTTCAAGGCACAAGAGGTTCAACTCTTCTTGTATGTTCCACCTTAGGCCGTTTAGATACCTTGCCACTCTTTCACTTTCATCTTCAACCTTCTTAGACTTTATACTCAAATTCTGAAATTCTTCAGTATAGGCACACACATCCATCTCTTTATGTCTAGATTTTGCCTTCTCTTGTGTAATTGGACTTCATAGTCCTCAGGTACATATACTCCCTTGATCTCTGCACTCATCTTCTTCCAAGAGGTGATCATTCCTCTTCCCTCTTTTACTCTTTCCCCTTGCACAAAATTCCACCATGTCAAGGCTTCTCCCTGCATTTTTGACTTGGCAATCTTCACCTTTTGGTTGTCAGCAATGTCTTCACATTCAAATAAGTTGTTTAAGGACTCTATCTAGTCCATCATTCCATCTATATCCATCTTCCCACTAAAAATAGGGAGATTTGAATTTTGGTCCATGGTTCTCCTCTCCACAGACTTCAAGCCATTGAACAGGTACCTATGCTCTGCAGGAACTTCCTCTTCTTCCTGCTGTTGTGGGTTCTCCTCTTCTTCTCCCACTTCCTCTAATCCATCAAGTCCTCCTCTTCCTAGTTCACCTTCCAAGTTTTCTATCAACTTTCTAAGCCAATCATTCTCTTCTCTATTTTCTTGCACCATCCTGGCAAGTTCCACATTTGTCACCTTTGGAGGCATGCTTCTAGCCTCACCCTCTAATTCTTCTACTAACATGTACTATTCTCCTTCCCAAACGGATTCCTCCTACGCTTTGATACCAATTTGGTGTAGAGCCCTGGAGTAGGTATAGGATAGGTTCCTCTAATCCAAGGACAAACCAAGGACTCTAGCAATCCCAAAAGACTTTAAGGGGTCAAGAAAGATCAAGTTGACAAGTCCCACATCCCTTCCTTCTTTAAAAAGCTTCCACACAAGGTCACTTTCATTGAGTGCTTCATAAGGCCTTCTAGTGGCTCTTAAGGACCCTATAACCAACAATTGGTAGGTCCACTCTCCAATCAATCAATTCTTATCTAGGGTTTGGTTTGAAGTCGCTTAGGTCAGGAAGACTCCTTACAATTTCCAAATTAGGCTCCCTTTAGTGGTTTGAGACCGCTACTACAATAAGGCCTACTAATCCTTATAGCCCTGCCAGACCGGTTTTCCACAATTAACTCCTTATTTCTCCAAAGGACCCAGACAACTAGTTCCAAATTTGGATACCCTTTAGATAGTTGTAGAACATATCCCAAGGGTTCTGGCATTTTGGTAACACAAGAGTCCAAATCCCATCTAGGTTAGGAGACCTAATAGCCCCAATTAGGCCTCTTTTACAAAGGAGAGGGTAGGCACATACCTTATCTTATCAAGCCAACACAATTAAAACTCTTAGGGCATGGTAAATCCACCAATTCCTAATTTTTAGGCCATGATCAGACCCCTGGCACCTAATGTGAGACCTTTTTTTATTGCACTTGCATGGTAGCCACATGGAGTTGCCCACCTTAATGCATCAAACCCTCACCTCCAACCAGTCGTAACCTACAAAAGGATTTCAAAATCCTAAAATAAACTGGCCATACTTGCATCTCCTCCAAAGTCGTTGTCCACCAATGAAGGATTAGCGAGATTAGCCCATTTCTTTATGAAACCCTAGGCAAAACTATCAAATTTGACCACTTCCAGAAAATTGTCGGTTTCTCCCTTGTCTTGGTGAATTAGGACCTTAGACTTGGTGCATATGAAAGGTGATTGGCCACACTAACACATCCTACTATTTTCCTAATTCCAAAATGTCCGTACAGTACGGTACACTGATCAGAACAACAAAATTGCAGGAAATTCTCAGAATTTTATTGGTTCAATGATGCCAATTATTTACAAAATTCTTCTCTCTCCCCAATGATGATTAGGAATTAAATTTTATACCTTACTCAATGGTTATCAACCACCTTTTAAACTAAGGTGACCATTGGATGGAAGTTGCACTTTTTAACCAAAAGTTCATGAAAAGTTGTCATGAAAAGTTGTCATGTTTGAGTAACTTTGACATATGTTAAGTCCGCATATCTAGAGTTGTTTCAACATGTCTTAAACCTTCCAAATAAATCTCCAACACATAATCATATAACAAATACTCAACTAAATACCCCTAGGCCCATATGCCCATGGTGGCTTATCAAATTGCCAAATCCATGTCATTGGGTAACAAAGTGGGGTTTATTACAAAAATAAAACTAAACTATCCTATTACATAGATTGAAAGGTCACATTCCCATGCGTTCCCTTTATTCCTTCATTTCCCTGATTAGTCATGAGGTGCCCCTGCACCAAATTCTCTCTCTTCTGAAGAATTCACCTCTATGGCTCCAAACTTGGTTAATATGGTAGAAACACAAGATATGCCTATGGATCCTTGTATTACATTTGAGCCTAGTGAGACCATTAGAGCACCCAATGGCCCTTCATACATAGTTGTGAAGGTTAAGGATATCCCTTGTCGTGGTTCCCTTATTGATCCCTCTTGCATGGTTAATGTCATAACTGAAGAGTATCTTTTCACTTTATGATTGCATAAACTGATATATGATGCTTCTAATGTGGTTGTGAAGTTATTTGATGGATTCTCTTGTCCTACCATTGGTTGTATCACCCTTCCTGTTGAAGTTCATACTAAATCCATGGATATTGACTTTTTTATCATATCTTCTTCTGAGCAACTCTGTGAAAAGTTGGGCTATCCATGGCTATCCATGACTATCTTCCATGAAGGCTATTGCTTCTCGAATCCACAAGTGTCTGAAATTTCCTCACTATGGAGAAATCATAACCATGAACCATAGCTTATTTCGTCCATCTGAAAGAAGCCCTGGTATTCCTATTGATCTCTTTTGGCCTAAACAATTTCAAGATCTTCCATCAAGGAGCGATGCTCTTTTAAAATCTTATAAAAAATGGAAGAACAATTTGATCTTATCCTTAAGTCAACCTAGATCTCCAACACTTGACATTCCTATTATTCTTCAAGATGAGGTTCTTCCCCTCATGGATAGAACTAAGCTCCCTCCTAAGGAAGATTGTCAACCTATACCTATAGATGTGACTTTACCTTCTCTTAAGGAGAACAACAATATTCTTCCTAAGGTTAGACCTATACCTCCTCCTCATGATGGACTTGGTCTCCTTCCTACACCTAATCTTCCTCCTTTCTATGGTGCAGTTCCACCTCCTTCCTCTTGTCAAGAGAAGAGGCTTGTTTCTCCTATTGTTCAACAAAAAAGACCTCAACCTAAACCTTCCACTATCAAGGAGAGAAACATTCCTACTTTTTCAAGTGTTCCTCCTCCTTCTCAGCCTTCCACTAAGACTCGACGAGATTGTTGTCTGAGAGACATCGATGAAGATGTTGTGTTCGAGCTCGTGAAGCTATCCCTCAAAATATTCAATCTCCTCAGACTCCAATAGTTGACATGATTGCTTTTTCTCCCAAGCAAGATGTTCAACCTACATCTCCAAATCATAAGTTGCACAAAACATGTGGTGGTTTTACTCCTATTCTTTTTCTTGCTCCTCTTTCTTTAAACTTTTATGGAGAAATGGGTGAAAATATTATTCATAATGGCAATACAATTCCTAATGCTTCTGATAGTGAGTATGAGTATGTTGATGTGGACAAGCATTTATCAGATGAGTTTTCACAAACCCTAATCCTAGCTCCTATAATCTAACAAAGTGACTTACAACATGAGCATATTCCTTGTTTGGATTTTGTGATAGCTCCATCTATTGTGCTCGATGTCACTCCTCTGGCATGTTGCTCGCCTTCCCAAAATAGTGATCAACAAGATTGGGAGGCGGATGTCATGCTAGATTAGCAATATTAGCACTGTAGATCTTCTCTCTTTCTCTTTTCTTTCTCTTTTGTGACCATTCTTCTATGTGTATCCTTGTTCTTCTATTGTTCCCTTAATGTCTACTTGGGGACAATGCTTTGCATTGAGATATTTTCTTGGTCTCTTTCATGTTGACTCAAAATACATCATCTCTTCCCTTTCTTCTAAGGTATTATCCTTCTTTAGGGAATGACGATTATTATATGCATATACATACATGATATACATGAGTTATCATACAACATACTAACCCCGAGGAAAGCGACACTACCTCGTGTTTCATGTTCATTATGCTTGGGTTTATTCCTCTATTGGGGGCTAAATCCTTGAGATAACATGCTCCCTCCTTCTCTCCCTCTTAGGTGTATCCTACCTTAAAGCAATCTCTCCCGATAAGGCACGTGCGATCGCTTTAACATGGGGGCATACACTCCGCTCATATTTTCCTCCTTTGATACTTAGAATTACTTAGTGAACTTGTTTTTGCTTTGTAATCTTTGGTATCCTTGCTTTCATGACTCATAGTGAAGGGAACTTTGCTACTTGTAGTCATGGTTCTCCCCTTCTCGATATTCCCTTTTACTTTGTCAATCGAAGTCGTAAGATCCTAAGTCCACTGGGGGCTTGACACATCTTGCCTCCTTAACGTGGTAAAAGTATTTCAATCTTGTTTCCTTGTACTTTACCGACAATATTGGCTTATGCTTATACTCCCACTAAAGTGGGGTCTAAATGTAGTGTCATAAAATTGCGATCCTAGCAATTTTCGACTGCATTAGGGTCCTCACGCATGCGAGATCGAACCCTCTAACCTGATCAGAGACCAGAGACTGCTCAACCCTCAAAAACAACTTCTTTTTTGGCCTTCGCACCACCCTGTCCACACTCTACCCTGGAGAAAGGGGTAGGACAGTCCCTACCCTATTTTGGGGCAGGACCCTTCCTAGGGTTGCATTTTTGGTTGTGCATTGGGCAATAAACTCCCCCGATGTCGGCCTATGATGAAAATCAAATCCACTAACATGTATTTAAGGGGTTGAAGAAGTTTGATAAGGTGGAATTTTGATAAGGTCATGCTGCATAAGCGATCGAGCATTCAAGAGCATTCAAGCATTCTTTTCCAACATTGAGCATTCTCAAGTCTCCCTTCAAGGCTAGGTGTTGCATTCAAGTCAAGGATTCAACCATTGAAGATGAGATTGATTCCAACATTCAATTCCACACAAGCATTTCTATCAACATTGCTACCACAACCTCCCTTGAGGTTATTTACAATTCAGTCTTTCATTTACAACTACTTGCAAGTACTTTCTTTCATTACTTGGTTAATTTGCAAACTGGAGTTTGACCTAAAGGCAAACCCCCAATCCCAACCCATTTTCATGTCTTTTTTGTGTGTAGGTTGCAGGTGCACAACTGTACTTTCAGATTCGGGCTCCATTTGCAGAGGTGGAAAAATCCTTTTCGTTTCATGGATTTTTCGGGGGGACCATGTACGTTCCCGCCACGGTCCAGGCAAATTTTCCTCAAATTCGCAGGGTGATTTCGTCTCAACATATTATTACCAGATCAAGGTGCACAACTTCATCCCATACTCTGATCTCAAGTTATAATGAGTTCTTTGTCACTTTTTCACTACATAATTCAATCAATTCCTTTCCATTTCAAATAAGGAAGAGGAGATCACCTTATCCTTCCCATTTCACTCAGAATTCTATCTTCATCTTTGGAGGTTGAATCTGGTAAATTCTCCTCTCCTCTTCCAAATGTAACTTGGTGAAAATTGTTTGAAGGGTAATTAATAGTGAAACTCTCATCTCTCCTTGGAGGGAAAGGGTAGTTTTCCTCTTGATCCATCATTCACCTTTTTCCATATTACATATACATATACATATACATACATATACATATACATATACATATACATATACATATACATATACATACATACATACACATACACATACATATATATGTATATACATACATACATATGTATATACATATATATGTATATACATACATACATATGTATATACATATATATATACATACATACATATACATACACACACACACATATGTATGTATGTATATATGCACACATATATATATATGTATGTATATGTATATACATACATATATGTATATATACACATGTATATACATATGTACATATGTATACATATATACATGTGTATACATATATACATGTGTATACATATATACATATATATATGTGTGTGTGTGTGTATGTATATATGTATATGTATATATACATATATACATACACACATACACACA
This sequence comes from Cryptomeria japonica, assembly GCF_030272615.1. NCBI lineage: Eukaryota > Viridiplantae > Streptophyta > Pinopsida > Cupressales > Cupressaceae > Cryptomeria > Cryptomeria japonica. The sequence goes on from NC_081414.1 coordinate 267,057,633, forward strand.
CACACATATATATTATATATATGTATATGCGTATATATATACATAGACATATACATATATATGTGTGTGTGTGTATACATATATACACGTATACATATATATATGTATATGTGTGTGTATATATATACATACATACATACATACATACATATATAGCCATAGTTTTCGATATAGAATATACAATCATCACCACTCATACAAAATGTGGTGCTCATATCACCAACTCTATGGATGGTGGCTACCTAAGGCCTCTGGTCCTTGTCGTGGTGGTCCCATAGGCATGTGTTGATGGGTCGGCGTGGAACGTTAGTGACTCCTTGATGAGATCCTCCTATCTCCTACAATCATTCCCACTCCTCTCGTGCAATCTCTAGCTATAGTCTAACATCATCAAAGACATCCTCATGTCGTTTGATGCTCTGCTGAGATTTATGTGTGATCTTTGACGACTGTGGAATGCATAATGATGTGATGATATCACCAAGTATATGAAAGATAAATTCATGCCACCCATGTGTGCTAGCTGTAGAGAGAGAGAGAGAGAGAGAGAGAGAGAGAGAGAGAGAGAGAGAGAGAGAGAGAGAGAGAGAGAGAGAGAGAGAGAGAGAGAGAGAGAGAGAGAGAGAGAGAGAGAGAGAGAGAGAGAGAGAATTTCATATTAGCCATACATATGTACATATCTCATCGATAATCAAACTTAACTTAAATTTTAAAAAGAACATTTTCTTACCTAGATCCCCTTCCTACCAAGTAGGGTCAAAAGAGGCAGGAGTCTGAGACACTATGGTTGGGGGCACGAATCCCTCTACTCTCTCCACACTCATACTGCCTCAATGCCTCAAAGTGTGGCCTAAGTGGTGGTGACCTACATATCCTCGAGGTAGGCCTTCATAGGGCTCCATCCTCCTCCTCTCTAGATACCTCCTATCCTTTATCCTCCACTAGTGAAGGGATGGCATCTCAAATCTCATCTCCCACATGATCAAGATTGTCTCCCTCATCCTGCTCCTTCTCCCCCACCTCTCCATCTAACTTTCTAGGCTCGCCGAATGCCTCATCTCCTCCCTCCTAATTGTGTGACTCTACTGGTCTAACACATTGATCAAGATTCCTTCTCGTGTAGTCTAGAGGAAATATGGCTCCAAAATATGAAGCCTCCTAGTATTTGGTGTAGTTGTGTTGTACACTTGAATCATCCTCCAATGGGGGGACATATTTGTCATGCCTCTCCTCATCATCATTAGTAATCTCCACATCTTGTGTTGTATGCCTAGGCATGGTTCTTAGTCTCATGACATTGTGAGAGTGTCGTATGTAGATCGGTATTACTAAGGGATAGCTCTACTCTACACCAAATTGCCTCATGACTTTGTTGAAATAAAATGGGATATTGATGTAATTGTGGCTACCCTCTAATAGTCAGTCCTGTTGCATATGACATAGTTGTACATGTTGTCTTGCCCAATCATGTATCCATCTGTAGGGTCTCCATATGATATTATCAGGCCACAAACGATCTATCACAACTCTCCAATATAATAAGTCTCATCTTTGACAAGGTATCGTACATGGATATGCATGTGCTTGGGGCTCCTCAAAGACAACATCTATAGGGAAACCTGCAAGTTGTGTACACGTGATATGCTCAAACATTTGGACCTGGAGAAGGAAGCATGTCATCAAACTCTTCCCCTCATAGTAGGTATAGTCTCCCAAGTCATGGTAGAGATACATTAACATGTTATGTCCCCATGCAAACACAGTACAATGATCCTCCATCTTGCATATGGCATAGGTTAGTCCTCCATGCATATGACTACCTTGACCAGTGCCACTGTAGCAATCATCACTATCCTCACCAATGGGACATCACCTATCCGATGCAGTAGCCATCAGATAAATATCTGACCCCTTATCTCTCTGGTGTAGCTCTCCCAACGTGGTATATTTTATCTCTCCTTATCTCTGCTCATGATCGAGGTGACTCATATTTCATAGTCCTCCCTCTCACTAGTAATCAGAGGATGCAATGTACTTCCTCCAATGTGATCGTCGTCTCTTCAATAGGAAGGTAGAATGTGGATGTATTAGGATCCCATCTCTCCATTAAGGCCATAAGCATCGGCCCATGAAATTTGATCGTTGACATGCAACATACCCACCATGGGCCAACTACCTGGAGAAGTCTCTTCTCATCCAATGTAAGGTGAGGGATCTAAATTTGAAGATGGCTATATATGTGACCTGAGTTATGCTCCTATAAATAGAATATCTCCTGCAAGAATCAAACATCATGTATCACTAGCATAGTCATAAAAATCTATCCTAACCCCATGAGTGCCACTTGGTGCCCCTTTTTTGGGACCACGACACCCTAATGGGACCATGGTGCTTAGAGGGGATCACAATGCCCTAATGGGACCATGTCACCCCTAGGGAACTAGGGTGCCCAGATGGGAGCATGACGCCCCTAGAGGACTAGGGCGCCCAGATGGGACCATGGCGCCTAGGTGGGACCATGGAACCCATTCTGGGTGGCCCATGTCAAAATCAGGGTTTCAAATAACTAATCTATCAGTCAAAAGATATTAAATCACCAAAGTACACATTGGTGGGCCTACCTCATCTAGTGGGATGTCCTCTAGGATTGATTGCCTTAGATTCTCCATCCGAGTGGGCACTTCAAGTCGTCGACGCGACATTTTCTACTCTGTGGTCTCCTCCTCTACACTACAAGACAAAAAGGTGAATAAGACAAACGAATAGTGTTATTTTCACTATTTAAAAGGTAATTATTCTAAAAACTCTAATAATGCATTTTTACTCAATCTTTCACATCTTGAACTAGAGAACTCTGATTCTCGCCTGGTTAGTTGCATTGGAATTGTGTTTCAGTTCTCTTTCTTATCAAATGATTTTTTATTAGTTTTGATCTTGTATCAAACATGGTTGTCAACATTCATCAACCAATTTTCCTTCACAATTTGAAGTGGTAAACATGATACCTTGTTTCAACATACTAATTAGCAAGCCAGAACAGGGGGGCATATAGCTACCCTCTAATTTGATCACTCTTAGTAAGAAATTTTCAGAGATTTTATGATTTCAACTAGCAAATGTGATTTTGTAGAATGCGGTTCCTAACATTGTACTGCAGATACCATTGGGGGCTTCGTTTGACATCTTATGGACATATCCTTTTTTCCATGAATGCTTACTTTTTTGTACTTTATCTTACATATGCACGTAGTGTCATATGACCACTAAAGTGGGGGCTAAATATAGCATCATAAATTGTACAACCTTAATTAGGTTGTCCAATTCCATGCTTAGGTTAGCACCTGCCTTAGTGTGTCCCATTGCATTTTGCATTATAGGACTTCTTTAGGAATTTGATTATTAATTTAATTAAATGTAAGTCCTCTCTCATCAATTTACATATCATAAAATTGGGCCTTTGATCCTAGGTGCACCCCTTTTTATTTATTTTCTTATTTAATCTTAATTTTACCCTAATTTCAATATTCAAGGTATATTTCACATATCTACACATCTTGGTTTGAGCCATGAAGCTGGATTTAGCATTAGAATCATGCTATTTCACATCCCTAGAAAATCATAAAAAGTTGGTAAGTCCAAGTAGTATACTACCTGGTCTTAAACATTTTTCCCTGAATTTTGAGAGAATGTTAAGGCGGTCTTACCCTATTCAAATCCCTTTTGGTGTCAAATTTCATCAATTATAAGTCAACCTTTTATCAAATTTAAATTTAGGGTTTCATATATATGGTGGTTCTTTCCCTCATTTGAGGATCCTTCATCTAGTATTTTTGAAGGAGATTCTCGTGAAGTGAAAGGATTGCTTCGTGCGAAGTCTCAGATTTGCAAATTCATCCATAAATCAAGTCTTCATCATCATCTTTATCAATTATGGAAGCTTTAAGAGACATTGAAGAATAATGAGGGAATCATTGATTGTTGATTGGCTTGTACCTCTTCCTTAAGATTGGGTATGATTTCATGTCGTTTTCATGTCTCTACATTAAGCTTCAAAGCTACATCACATCAGTTTTTAGATTTGTAGTGTTGTTTTAGATTTGAATTACAATTTTGTGATTTAAAGCATTCTTATTACAAGCATATATGGTTTTCTAAAAAACATAGGGTGGAACTATAGTTTGCATTTAGCTTATAACAATCTTACAAACACATAAGATTCAAGAGCACACACACATTTTCAGTTACAATATCGATTATTTATGGAGGTGGAACTCACCAAAACAAGGGGGTTGACTAAGGAAAACCCCTATATAACCACAACACCACCATTTTTAAAATCGTAGGTATAGTTACAAGTTTTTGTTGGAGTAGTTAGTTTCCAAAATATCTTAGCAAGCAAGTACAAACCTTCTATTAGAATTTGGGCCTCAATTTCATGGACTAGGGTGCCCGACGCCCTTGTCCTCTAGGTTTAGGGCGTCCCATGCCCTGGTCCTCCTTATTCTGCATCAATTTCTTAAGTCTTAGTCTAGATAGTCTCAGAAACTAGATTTCTAGTTTGCAGGCCTTCACAATTTCTTAGACCAGGGCATACAATGCCCTGCTCTTGTCAATTCAAGCTTAGTTTTTTTTATCACAGGTGCACACCAAAATTCCATTCTTAGATCTATACTTGTTTCCTCAACTATGTTATCATTCAATTGACTGCTATTATTGTTTAGTTACATTTGTTTACATTCTCATTGTACAACTTTACATTATCTTTATATTTTACATATTCCCTTTCATAGCAGCAAAGGAATAAAAACCCTAGAAGTATCCCTTAACTCACTTTCACAAGAGTTAGTCAAAGAGGATCACTCCTCGAGGTGCTTTCATATTCCAATGTTTGATGAAGGTGGGGTTAGGTCCTAATACTCATTGATTCCATTTTCACCCTAAACACAAATAATAATAGGAACAATTAAATTCATGACGACACCTAAAAACCCAACTTTCTCCCACTTGACATCATACATTGTAAATACGCCCATAGGAATACATAATCATGAATCAACTAAGTACAAGTAACAAGGCCCAAGGCCTTTTTAGACCAAGTAAAATTTAACTTTGTGCTCAAAGGTTTGGTAAGTGCATCTGCAATATTCTCTTGAGTGTCAATATTCTTTAACTCAATTTGTCCATTTGAAATCAACTTGCGAACAAAATGGTATTGTACATCCACATGCTTAGTTTGTGCATGATACATATTATTCTTAGCTAAATGAATTGCACCTTGACTATCACAATTAATTTTAATAGCCTTGCAATTAAAACCAATACCTATACATGACCTTCGTAACCAACTTGCCTCCTTAGAGACATGGGTAGTAACCATATCCTCTGCTTTGGTGATCAATAAAACAACTGCAACCCGCCTTTTACTCATCCAGCTCACTACTCTAGACAAAGTAAACACATACCCACTAGTGGACCTTTGATTATCCAAGTCACCTACCCAATCTGCATCAACAAATTCTTGCATGTCCAATGTCTTATGCATACAATTAGTCCCATAATATTCTAAATAATAATTAGAAGCTCCTTGCAAATATCTAAACACCCCTTTGACATGATTCCAATACTCTCTACTAGGGTTAGTCATGTGTAATATCTGGTCTAGTACAAACCATTGCATACATTAAACTTCCTATAGCGCTAGCATAAGGCACATTAGACATATCCTCTAAATCGTCATCATTCTTATGACACTTATCTAATGAATGCTCAGTGCCAAAGTGTAGAATAATTCTTATTGGTTTACAATCCTGCATATTAAATCTGTTCAAAATAGTGCCTACATACTTATTACGTGACAACCAAAGCTTTCTATTTACCTGTTCTCTTTTGATTTAGGTCGAAATCATTCATATCAAATATCCTTGAAAGTTAAGCTTTTAGCTCACCAACCATTGCCTTAGAATTTATCATACTAGTAAAATATTAATTACCACTCTTAGTGAAACCCTCCATCCCTTATGGGTAAATTACAAACAATTAATTACATGGACTTACAAGGTTAATGATACCTAAAAACCCAACAAAATGGATGGAGTTGATGTGGGGGCTTTAATTGCCAAAGATGCAAGGGTCACACTTTAACCTTCAATTTCAAGATAGAAGCATGTCTTGTGAATGGATCTCTAGGGTTATTTAAAATATAATATACAAACCTATGATTGCCTTACCAACATCACCAAAATTGATATGAACAAGTTTGATAATTACTCAAGGATACCATTTGAAGATTAAATTTCACATATACTTTTCATTACACCAATATAAAGGGAGCACACAAATCAACTGCCCTTATAGTTGGCTTGGTCATCAACAATACACAAATCATAAGATTTGGCACAATCAACATAGGACAAAAATAAAGAACATGGTTGATATTTGTGGCTATATCTTATGTACATCCTTGAAGGACTAAAAATATTACCACCATTTACATATGGTCATTATGAAAAGATGAAAATGGAAAATAACTTTTTGTTCACAAAGCTAAGGAAGAGAGGCTGAAGTTATTAAAAGATAAATGAGGTCATGTAAGTTTATTATAACTTTATTCTATGAATATAAAATTAATTGTTATTTCATAATTTTTATGATGTGTACACCGCATTTTGATGAATATTAAATACACATTTTTATTTTATTTTATCTTTTATAAAGTTATTGATATGTTATTATTGAAAGGAAAAATGAATGATTGATGAAAATAATGTTGGACGCTAAATTGACATTCTATATGCAATAATTACAAACACTACACATATCTTAGACAATTCTATATACAAATGTCAAGGGATATCATTCTTGAGGCACCTATTTTTGACTAGATTTGTGATATACGTGGAGTATGAAGCTCCAAATTGATATCTCTTAGGGTCTTTTACATAGATTTATCTAAGATAGACATGCTAGTAATTATATTTCTTTTTGTGTATATTCTTACATATACTTGTTATTATAGTTTATTTTTGATTACACAGGCATCAACATCTTTGCCCATTTTTGAACATGTGGATTACAACATGATGAACAAGCATACATCTAAAGTAGTCTAAGTTGTCCTTTGACTAAGCAACCACAAGCAAGGAGATCCCGTTTGTCAAAGTAACCTAGGGGTGAACCTAACTTAAACACATCTCCACATTTAGACTATATAGTTATCAACACCTTTAGTGTTTTCTTGAGCAAGCATATTACAACATGATGAGTAAGCATACTCTAAACTAGAACTCATCCTTTGGTTAAGCAACCACAAACAAGAGGATCTTGTCCATCAAAGTCACCAATGAGTTGAGCTTAGCTCAATTACATTTTAGAAATTTGAACCTCAATGAATAATGTAATAAAAAACATATCATAATCCTCAACAACAATTGTCACCTCGTTAACCTTACTTAAAAATTAAATATTTATTAAAAAAAATTTAAAAATAATTTAATTTTTTATATTAATAATTATATTTGTCCAAGATGGTCCAATCTTTATACCTTCCTTGTAAATACATAACCATATAAGCCGTTGGAATGACTTGGAAAATTGAAGTGGCATTCTATGCTAGGGAATAGTAGATAATAATACTAGTACGTAAGAATGAGCAATGAAAGAAGTATAATTTTACTTGGGAATACTTGGATATGAAGGCAGCATTCTCATCGTCCGCGGCTGTTTAAAAGACACAACAAACAAATATCCTCGGGAAAAATCCGCACGTTGCACGTTTGGCCTGAACGTTTCAATTTCTATTTGATTGATTTGAATTTTCAAAGCACAGTACATATTGAATATACCTCCAATTTGCTTCTTTCAAAATTAGAGAGAATAGATTTGAATTTCAACGTCTAGGGTTCTGATTGTCATGGCGAATTCAATGGTGCTCGACATTTCTTCAGACGAAACATCTGAGGAGGTTTCAGAATGCTCGGATTATGTCCCTGATACAGATTCAGATGTGCTGGTCGTATCCTCCAGGTGGGTAATTGGTTTTTCCATATATCTTATTATTTGCTTATTTCCTCCAAATGCTCGCAGAGCGAAATGATCTTTTAAATTTTTTTAATTGTTAAATTGAAATATTTTTCTATAAACTTTTACTTGAATGGGTGAATTCCCTGTTTTAATTTTTTTTTTAATTGATTTGGCGAGTTCTCTTAAATGCGCTGAGAGTTAAAACATTTTTGGATTGGTAAATTTCCTCCAAAAAGATTGAAAAGATTTTGAATTTATTTTTTGATTCAGTAAATTTCTTCCAAATGTCTTCAGTTTGAAAAGGATTTTTTTGTTTACGTTTTTTTAATTAATATGAATTGGTAGATTCCATCCAGATGCTCGCAGACTGAAAAGGTTTTTGAACTATTCTTTGATTGGGTAATTTACCGAATTGCCTTCAAATTCTTTCAAAGAAGGTTCCTCTTTTGTTTTTCTTATTTTTGTTAAATTTCCTCCCTCCATAGCCTTGTGCTTGTTTACAATGATAGAGGCATATATATCCATCAAATTCTTCCTAAATTTGCACATAGCTTGATACATTTGAACCGTGGATTTTGAAATTGTTGGTGCTTATAAGTTTTTATCACTTGTGCTTATCCCATTGAACTACATATGTATAAATTGAATATGGATGACTGATGCAAATTTTCACAGCGATGATAGTGATGATGATGAAGATCAAAGTGGTGAAAGTGATGATGGTGAATATCAAAGCGATGAAAGTGACAGAGAGGCAGAAGAGGAATCAATTGAAAAGGAGGGAAACAAGAATGCCGAAACAGAGGAAGACCGATATGATAAAGTCATGAAGTTGTTGACCAGTAAGTTCATTTCCTTTTGTAATTGTTGAATTCTGTATGGGATATTCAAATGATGAAGCTGAGACATCCAAAATTAATATTAGTATATTGAAGCCCAAGTGCATTATGTTCTGGGATTAGAATACTAAGTTTCAGTTTCTGAACGTCTTGTCAGAACTTAATTTTTTTTAATTCATTATATGCTATTATGCACTGCCATGCAAGAATGTAAATGATCTTATCATTTCTGGGTTTTGTTTTATGAAACCATGATAACATGCTTTTCATCAATGAGTGATGGCAAGGCATTTGAAGCTTTGGCATTTTTTCTAGCTACTTTCTTCAAATGTGAGACATGGAATTTATTGTGCGCTTGAGTTCTGGTAGTTCAAGAGTATAGTTCATAATATTGAGGCCCAAGTTTCTTTGCACCAATTCCTTTAGGAGGCTTTGCTTAGAAGGATTTAACTTAAAGGAAACTCAACGACTTACCTCAAGTTCTCTCGTTATTGCTGATTTTGTTGATATATCATCCTATCTTTGGCCACTTTGAGACTGTCCTCTAGTTGTTTCAGGATTCTCTTCAAAGAAATCACAGCTAATTGGTGCTTGTCTGTCTGCGGTGATCTCGACAGAATAGGATAATAACTATACAATTACTTAGATGGTGGCATGCGAATTGTTTCTTTTCATTGATGGAGAGTGGGGCAGGGTCCACTCCCATTATAATAAAAATAAAAAACAAAAGTCCTTAATTGGAAAGAGCCCTTCTTGAATGGGAACCAAAGAAGAACTGGTTTCTATAACGGTGTTTTTTGCCCTCTCCAATCCAAGGCGAGGAGCTTGGGATCAACAAAAGTCTTTGCATTTAATTTTGATATAAGCTTAAGGGCAATTGATGTTTTGGTGACCTTGTTTGTGACAATGTAAGAACTTGGGAGAGGGACCTTCAGCATGCCTTGTTCTTAAACACCATTGTTAGATTCCAATAGCATGAACTGCGGAAGAGATTTGAAGGTACCCACCTTAACACAAATTTGTACACAAGTCCTAGGTTTTCTATCCTTAGCGTTGTCATCCAAGCTAAAGAATTTGCCCAAAAGGTTACCAATTATGGATAGAAAAGACAAATCCTAACATATAGAAGGGGGATTGTAAAGATGGATCCACATCAGAACTTGCTCAATACTGCAATTCAGGGGGCCAAACTGAGGTTTACATTCATGGGTGTAAATACAAAACCCATCCATCATCTATGGGCCTTCGTTCAAAATTTTCCTTTTATCTTCCGTGCTTAGGCAAGAGACCATAAAGAATTCTTTTGGGAAAAATTTTACAAAGCAATCGGCTCGCCATGTTTCCGAAACCCATCACTCCACTTCATTGCAGGCTGGCCATGAATTCACAAATTTGCTGATAATGGCAACAATATCAAAATGCTTAATTCTATGAAGCGCAATGTCCAAAAGATCAATTTTAACTTCCTCCTAGAACCTTTATTTTCGGCATCTATGTGTTTCCACAGCTTGGTTCCCACTGGAATATTGTTATGTCCCCTTTTTGAAATTGGATTTAATAATAAATAATAATAAAATTATTATATAAATAATATAAATAAAATATAATATAATTAAAATTTAATTAAGTTAAATGAATGGTCAAAGGCATGAAATGAGGAGTTGTGACTCCCTCAAACATGAGGTATAAAAAGGATAAGAGTTCATTAGAAAGGAAGAAAGGATGGAGCACGTGAATCAAGAAAGAGTTTATAGAAGAAAAAAAGGAATGAGAAGAAAATAAGTAAATGACTTCTTCAAAAGGCAAAAACTATGAAGAGTTTCTTTCAAAAGGTGAAAATTGTGAAAGGTTGGGACTCTTTCAATGGGCAGAAATGATGAAGAGTGGCACTCTTTCAAAGGATGGTAATTGTGAAAGGATGTAACTCTTGCAAAAAGCAGACATGATGAAGAGGTGTGACTTCTCCCTCACATTGGATGATATAAAGGGGATAAGGTTTCATTTGAGGACAACATCCAAGGGAGATTCATTTGGAAATTAATTTTTTTATTCTCAAAAGGCAGCAATGGAGGGTGGTGACTCAAGTCTTATGAAAGGTGGCAACCCTTTTACCAATGAAATATAAAAGAGATCATCCCAATCATTCAAGGATTACTTATCAATCATCACTCATGAATTTACAAAAGTAATCATCACTTATCAAACCAAGCAAACAATCAATCAGCAAACCACTCTATCAAATCAGCATTCATTCAATTATCATTCACCAATAACATGATGAAGAGGAGTGACTTCTCCTTCACAATGGAAGATATAAATGGGAGAAGGTTTCATTTGAGGACATCCAAGGGAGATCCATTTGGAAAATAATTTATTATTCTCAAAAGGCAGCAATGGAGGGTGGTGACTCAAGTCTTATGAAAGGTGGTGACCCTTTCACCAATGAAGTATAAAAGAGATCATTCCAATCATTCAAGGATCACTTATCAATCATCACTCATGAATCCACAAAAGCAATCATCACTTATCAAACCAAGCAAACAATCAATCAGCAAACCACTCTATCAAATCAGCATTCATTCAATCATCATTCACCAATATATCAAACTGGAGCATTCATTACATGTAATCAACAGTCGCTTAATCATAACTTACCAAGACCTCAAATCATACAATCAAATAAATTCATTCAATCAATCAATCATTCAACAACAATCAAATGATCAAGTTTGATTTGAACAGAACATCGAATCAGATCTGAATTCATATATATAATCTGCATTCAGGCAAAGCAGCCTTTTTGATTTAAGCAAGTATTTGGGATGAAAATGTGGTTAAGTCTATTGTCTAGTATACCTTTTATGAATATTTGATTTATTTAATAATTTGAATTATCAATATATCTAAATTCTTAGAAGTTAGAATTAATAGATTAATCAATTTATCATCCTACAAGCAATCATACTTGAGATTTGGAAGGAAACATTCTAGGGAGAGGCAGTAGACCAGTTCCCACAATGTAAGTAGACCACCTCAAGTTGGATGGACTGGAGGTCTTGCTACTTGTGGGCCAAGGGGTTGAATTGTCTTGGTTGGATGTTCTGCGCCCTTGGGCTTAGTTGTGGCGAACGGTCTCCGGGCGCACTATCGTGCTTTCCCCTCCAATTCCTAAATGGTTGGTTCTTGGAAGTAAAAATATAGAATGGATGGACAAAGAGGTGATGTTGTCCAATCATTCAAGGATCACTTATCAATCATCACTCATGAATCCACAAAAGCAATCATCACTTATCAAACCAAGCAAACAATTAATCAGCAAACCACTCTATCAAATCAGCATTCATTCAATCATCATTCACCAATATATCAAACTGGAGCATTCATTACATGTAATCAACAGTCGCTTAATCATAACTTACCAATACCTCAAATCATACAATCAATCAATCATTCAACAACAATTAAATGATCAAGTTTGATTTGAACAGAACATCGAATCAGATCTGAATTCATATATATAATCTGCATTCAGGGAAAGCAGCCTTTTTGATTTAAGCAAGTATTTGGGATGAAAATGTGGTTAAGTCTGTTGTCTAGTATACCTTTTATGAATATTTGATTTATTTAATAATTTGAACTATCAATATATCTAAATTCTTAGAAGTTAGAATTAATAGATTAATCAATTTATCATCCTACAAGCAATCATACATGAGATTTGGAAGGAAACATTCTAGGGAGAGGCAGTAGACCGGTTCCCACAATGTAAGTAGACCACCTCAAGTTGGATGGACTGGAGGTCTTTCTACTTGTGGGCCAAGGGGTTGAATTGTCTTGGTTGGATGTTCTGCGCCCTTGGGCTTAGTTGTGGCGAATGGTCTCCGGGTGCACTATCGTGCTTTCCCCTCCAATTCCTAAATGGTTGTTTCTTGGAAGTAAAAATATAGAATGGATGGACAAAGAGGTGATGTTGTTTATCATTTCATTAATGTTAATTGTTTAATTACTCTTAAGTTTTATAGCTATTATATGATATAGTTATATAATACTATTTGTAAACGAATTGAATTGTTGGAATTATTACTTTTTGTCATTCCCCAACTGAGGTTAGGGCTTTACAAATACAAATCGCAGCATTAAATAATTAAAAGAATGAAAAAAGGGCCGACTCAGAAACAGAAAAAATAAGTAGTGATTGAATTAATGAAAGTAAGGCCGATCCAAGTTGAAATGATTAAAATCAGTTGCCACTATTTTAAAGAGGGCCGACTAAAACTTATAAACGTTGGTTGTAGGGCTGACCAAGGCAAAGGGACTTGTTTAAACAATAAAGTGAGGGGAGAGACGCCCAAAGGGAATAAATGCAAGTAATTAAAAGGCATTGTTTAGTTAGAAAGAGGTGTAACCCTTGCAAAAGACAGCCACGTTGAAAGGGTGTGACCCCTTAAGTGGAGGATATTAAAGGAAGACCTATTCATTTGAGGGAGTGTAATGTCCCCACTTTGAAATATAATTTAATAATAAATAATAATTAATAAAATTAAAATATTAAAACTTAAACTAAAATATAAAAGAACATAATTAAATATAATTAATTAAAATTTAATTAAGTTAATAAATGGTCAAAAGACATGGAAGGAAAAGTTGTGACTCCCTCAACAATGAGATATAAAAGGGAGAAGAGAAACTCATTTGAGAGGGAGATAATTTGGGAATCAGAAGTGCAGATCTGATTTAAATAAGAGGTGCAGATCTGATTATGAAGGGTTGTGTCCCTTTCAAAGGGCAGAAATAATCAAGAGTTGCACTCTTTCAAAGGGTGCTAATGGTGGAAAGGGTGTGTCTCTTGCCAAAGGGCATACATGATGAAGAGGTGTGACCTCTCCCTCACATTGAGAGATATAAAGGGAAGGAATCAAAAGCATCTAGGACATCACCATCGATCAGATCGGATCAGCACTGTTATTAAGTTACAGGCAGTAACATCCTTGTTCTTGGTGCTATGCATGGGGATTATGGAAAAGAAAGGAAGAAGCATACACGGCAGAGATTATTGAATCAGAATATAAGAGGGTCCCATTAGGGGACATTGCAGGGAGGCTTGGAATAGAATAGGAAATAGAATAAATAAAATAAGAGATCAGAAAATAAATGATTTTATTGGGATGAAGGAGAAATGTACAAATAAATACCATACATACACATAAAAATGTATTAAGTAGAAATAAAGATATTTTAATAAAGTGAATGGAATGGAGTAAGCAATTGATTTGATCTCAGATATCAAGCCAATAAAGGGCAGATTCTGATTTTGTATATGCAGCCTAATATTAGTAAGTCTATGGTGGAGATCAAATAGCATCAGCATCAAGGAATTGGATCAAATCAGTATTGGATATAAGCAATCTGCATTTCAGAATACAGCCATCTTGTGTTCTAGCAAGTATTGTGGTATGCATAATGAAGATATTGCCTAACATATAATCTCTTATGTATTTGGTATAGTTAATGATGTGAAATGCTAACCAATCTAGATTCTTTATTTATTTATTAAATTTACTTATTTTACTACAAACAATCACGTAGAGGTTAGTAAGGAAATACAAGTAGGGATGGCAGAGATCGGTTCCTCTTCTAAGTAGGCAACCCCATGTTGGATAGAGGAGTTCCTACCACTTGTGCACCAAGGGGTGTTGTATCATGCTTGTGGGACAAGGGGTGTTGTATCATGCCCTTGGGATTAGTTGCGGCGAATGTTCTGGTCTTCAACCCCTACTATGGTTGGTTATTGGAAATAAAACTATAAATTAGATCCACATATGAGATGTTATTTAATTTAATTTCTTATTTACTTTAAAGATTCAATAGCTATCATATGTTTTTATAGAATACTACTTGTAAACAAATTTTGTTGTGGAATTGTTACTTTGGGCAAAATCAGGAATACCCCAATTTGGGGACATTACACTTTTGGGCAAAAATTAGGTATACCCCAATAGGCGACATTACAATTAGTATCAGGTATCAAAGCATTATTCCTGCTAGCTTGCAGGGAAAACCTACTTTAACTATCGTTCAATTAGGAATTGGCAAGGAAACATGATAGGGAGATGCAAGAGTATGGGTTCACTCAATTAAGTAGACCACCCATTGAGTTGGATTGCTTGCGGGCCAAGGGGTCAGATTTACTTGGTTGGTTGTTTGACACGCTTGGGCTTAGTTGTGGAAGATTTACTCCTGGTGCTCTATTGTGCTTTCCCCTCAAGTTTCTAATATGGTTGGTTATTAGGAATAAGCTATAATGTGCATGCTTTGCTTCCCATCTATTTACGTGTTTTTATGTGCATGCTTTGTGTCTTATGTGTATTCCTACATATGCTTGGTGTACTTGCTTCGTGTCTGATTTGTTTTTAACATGTTTACTCCTTGTGTGCTTTATGTGTATGCGTCTCTCATGTATGCTTTGTGTCCTGTGTATGTGAAATATCCTTTCATTTGAATTTGACAAAGTTTTTGGATTTGTTTGATTTTCTGTTTTTTTTTTTTTGGTTTATTTCATCACATGAAAATACTTGTGCATGCAATGAATGTACTTTGATATTGACAGAATTAAAGATAACACCCTCTAGACGAACAAGAACATTGACTAATTAATATGAACGGAATGAAATTATTTTTATTGCTGAAGATAAACAGTATTTCACAAGATTATCTAATAACATACCCCAATCAGCTGCTACAACAATTCTTTAGACAAAATCTGAAAGAGGTCTTGTGATGGTATCGCTGTCCATGAAATGATATGGATTTCCCAATCGCCCTCTTTGTTCAGCAATAACAATTCCTTATTTCACCTCAAAATGTCATGCAGGTTGCACCCCTATTGTAATTGTCGCCACTGCTGAATAATACTGCTTGTGTATATTCTGTGACATGTATATAACTTCCAGATTTCTGAAAATTGTGCCAATTTCTGAACACTGGGGTTTTGTTGATGTGTTTTTTATGCACGTGCGAACACAGAATAAAATACCTTAAGTATCTTATCCTCTCTTGAACAAAATTTCCTCGAATGCTGAAGATTTCGCCTAAGGATCATTCGAGAAGACTCCAATTTTCTTATATGTAGGGTCTCTACATGTGGATAAGCTCTGTTGGTGTGATATGATATTGCTGGAATCACAAGGGGACTTACATTTGTACGCTTGAGTGTTTAATCTGTTGGAACTTGAATCCTATCTACTAGCTGGAAGATAAAGAAGTGGCAAAAGCATAGGGTTTAGAGAATCTAATCTAAGACCTAGAATGCAAGAAGATGGATGAACAACTAGGTGGAGTCCTACTGGGCTGGGTCTCACCATCAGGTTGAACAATCCGACACCAGCTCAGTGCGATCTTCTAAGGGATGCTTCAAATATATTCAAATCGTACACCATCAGACACTGATCACCATTCAAGTTAATGCATGAACAATAGACGCGTAACGACTTGAGATTAAGCTCATTCTATGCCAGTTGACCACGTAGGGCGCACTTACAATCAGCGAGAGGCTAGTGGTTTGGACTAGGCGGATTCCACGCAAGTGCATTCAATAACTTCCTTCATTCAATCTAATTATTTACCATCTAAAATGAAGATTCAGCAAGAGACCATGCATGTTGCAAAGAAACAACACACTTCACCATAACTTCAACGAAAATGGAGTTTATTTACAATCAAGGCAACAATTTCTTGCCTTCTCTTCCTAATCTACTCTAATTGCTATTCTATTTGCTGACTATTCACTATTGACTATTCTCTAACTGTTAACCTTTACAAATGAAGAGCCAGAGCTTTATATAGGGAGCTCTTTTACAATTCAATGGCTCTGATTGATTTACAATCAATGGCTAGGATTACAAGATGGAAACCCTAATTAGGGTTTGTTACAACAAACTCCCTTAGCCAATGAGAAAATTACATTCAATATCTGAGAACCAATAGGAAACAGGGGTAGGTACATCAAAGTTTGTGCCTTCATGAATAGGCGTGATTCACTGAATTTGGACACGTTGATGTGGACCCTTCTGACTAGAGGAACAATGACTGGGATGCCACCTTGTCTGGTACTTTCTCTGTGATGACCTTAGTCAATCCTCCTTCGTCCTTGATGTACTTGATGAATGATGTACCCTTCCTTGTCTCTCTTGTGCTTGATGAAGCCTCCTTCTTGATTATGCATTATGGTGATAAGAAGTCATGGTCAAGTCACCTTCTCTAGTAGCTCATCTTGCCTTTGAAATGTTTACAAGATCCTTCTTCTCTGCCATCTTGTGATCTCCTTGAGGATAGTTCTAACACTTGAAGTCCTTTAATTTTAGCAACACCCTGAGTACTCTCCCACACATTTGAAGTGTCCTTGATGATGATGAAACTTTGAAGAGGTCACCCTTGTCCTGGCCTGATCTTCCTCCATCTTGATTTTGACGGACCTGCAAAACAAACAAAAAAAAATTAAGAATACATGATATATTGATTTTAACATGGCATTTCTTACCTTAAAAAGGCATTAGAATTAATTTCGCTCTGGACCCTCTCCAAGGACAGGCCCTATAATGAAATTCGCTCTGGACCCTTTGGAAGGGTCAGGAGCGAAATCTTGCATTCTACTCAATCTTCTTTCATAGAACTTTAATTTCAACCTCACCTTACCAAGATCAAATCATTCGCTTCCAAAATTGCCTAGGAATAGGTTTTTCGCTCAAGGGCCTAGGCAAAACATTAGACCTCCTAGGAATTTCGCTCTGGACCCTCTGGAAGGGTCAGGAGCGAAATTGACATTTTGCTTGATTTTCCTCATAAAACTTCATTTCTCATCCTCTTCTCATCAAAAACAAGTCTTTTACCCTCAAAAATGCTTAGGAATGGTTTAGTTTAAAGGCTTAGGCAAGGTACAAGACTTCCTAAAGAAATTCGCTTAGACCCTTTGGAAGGGTCAGGAGCTTAGGTGAATTTCGCTCTGGACCCTTTGGAAGGGTCAGGAGCGAAATTTGTCTATAAGCCTCAAATTCATCATCTCATTGCCTCAAATCACTTTTCAAAGCAAGTACACATCAATCCTTTCCCAACCATGCCTTAGGAACCAAGATCTTGGTCTCAACAAGGAGCAAAATAGAGGTTTTAGGAAATTTCGCTTTGGACGCTTTGGAAGGGTCAGGAGCGAAATTTGACAAAGTTGCTCAATTAGACCTCATTTTTAACCTTTCCTCATCAAAAACAAGTGTTTTGCCTTCAAAATGCTTGGGAATGGATTAGTTCATAGGTTTGAGCAAGATATAATGCTTCATGAAGAAATTCGCTATAGACCCTTTGGAAGGGTCAGGAGCGAATTTGCTCTTTTTGGCTCAATTCATGTCCCTTTTTCACTCATTGCTTTAGACTTGTCTTTTTGAATCCCTTCATTGCCATGTATGTCCACCATTTGATGTCCCTAGTGAAGAAATAGGTCTTTTGGAAGATTTCGCTCTGGACCCTTTGGAAGGGTCAGGAGCGAAATTTGCAATTATGCTCAAATCCTTCACTTTTCATCACTTCACTTTGTGTCATACATCAATACTCTCTCAATTACGTCATAAGGATAAGTTTTATGAGGCAAATTAGGACCAAGAAAGGAGATATAAGGAAATTCGCTCTGGACCCTTTGGAAGGGTCAGGAGCAAATTTGAGGAATTAGTCTTAAATACCATCCAAACACTCAAACTTCACTCTCAATCACATTGCTCTCACCTTAGGACATACCAACAAACCACCTTAAGGAAGTGCATAGTCAAAATGTTGAATGAAAAGTGCATTTTAACAATTTCGCTTAGGTACCTTTGGAAGGACAGGACCTATCCAGGAATTTTGCTCTGGACCCTTTGGAAGGGCCAGGAGCGAAATATATCTTTTTGCACAAATTTCTCATAGAACTTCACCTTACTTGGTTGCAACTCACTCCAAAGGTTTGCATGAATCAACCTTGGCCTCAATCACGCCATAGATTTGACCTAAACAAGGAGATCAAAGGAATTTCGCTCTAGACCCTTTGGAAGGGTCAGGAGCGAATTTCATGTTTTAGGCTCAAATTCCAAATTTTCCCTTCAACTTTGCTCTTAGACTTGGCTTTTGGGTCCTCCCTCCATCTCAATCAAGTCTATTTGCCCTCAAATCTACTTGAAATAGGATTCATTCAACTGTTTGAGTGAGATAAGAGGTCTTTTGAAGGATTTCGCTCTGGACCCTTTGGAAGGGTTAGGAGCAAAATTCATATTTTCACTCAATTTATCCTTCATTTTACTTTTGTTTTGACCTTGGTCTATGCTAGGAAGGCATCCTAAGGGTTTTCCTTGCTCAAATTTGGGATGATCTCAAATTCGCTTAGGTACCTTTAGAAGGTACATGATCTCAAGAGGAATTCGCTCTAGACCCTTTGGAAGGGTCAGGAGCGAAATTTGACATGTTAGTCTCTCCGTCAGGATTCATATATGGAATATAACATTTAAGTGTAAGTGAAAGATATAAGGAAATGTCACTTATACTTTAAGTTATATTCCATATATATTGTCAGGATGTTTGAGAGTGGTTTCAGACCTCCAGGAGTTATAATGCAAAATCTAGTTTTTGGAGGATTCTTCAATTTTCCAGACTTAGTCAAATTTTAGGATGAAGATGACATTCCAGACAGCCAAATTTCAGGACATTTGAGGATCAGGATGACATTCCAGACTTCTTAAGACGAATTCGCTCTGTCCTTGATGTAAGGGATGGGACCTAGGAGGACATTATGTATTCAACCAAGGTTTGATTTAGCAACTTGAAGTGCGATCAGATAGTACACAAAAAACACCCTAGGAACGATCTAAATAACCCCTAATCACTCAATTGACTTGACCTCTTGAGGAGATCCACCTGACTCAATCCCTTCAATGCAAAGGCTAAGACACTAAAACGACTAACAACAAAACCAAAAGGGCTAACCCCAGAAAGCAAAAAGTAGGGGTCCCCATTTGTAATGGGGCGATGTGTGAATACGTCACAACAGGTTTGTGAATACAGATTGCCTGAGATAAGAAGACATTTTTGGCTCTGGCGAACAATTCTGCACTTGGAGATTCAATCCAACTGCAATTCGATATTCCTAGCCCATCAATTTGGCGGATTCATACTGCTGCACCATGGATGATCTAGGGTTCCGTCTAGACCATCTACCATACTAGGGGTTTTGTCCTAGCTTGGTGAGAAAACTAGAGTCGATGGTCAAAGGAGAAAACGTATAATGAATAAAATGAATGAGCGGTCTCAATTCCATGATTTCCCCATATATATAAATTTTGCCTTTTTCACCATTGACTTTTAACATTAAAATGTCATTATTTCTCTTAGCTGGCTTAGGCTTATATTAAGCTACTAGAGAAATGAAACCGCCTAAATGGAAAAAGCGCCCCCTTATTAATAACGTTGGCCTAGGTGATAACAAGTTATTATTTTAAGTGCCCCCAATACATAATTAAATGGAATTGAATTCCACTTTGGCCTTTTGCTCCTCATATTAAGTTATCACGTTATTCCCTTAATTATTCTTTACCCCTAGCCTATGGGAACAAAATAGGTTGGCAAAATATTCATTATTTAAGCTAGGCGAGAAGGGACATCACAGTCCTCCCTTCCTAGGATTGCTGGTTCTCTAGTAATCGCAAATTAGGATGCTGTAAAATCTCTTCTCCTTCCCAAGTTGCATCCTCAACCGGCAAGTCTCTCCACTTGATGAGATATTCATGGATCATCCTATTCCTCAATCTTCTCTCCCTCATATCTACAATACTGTCAAGAACCAAAACCAATTTCCTTCTTCATCAAGGGGTGGAAGCTCTGGTGATGCAGCTGTGTGCTGGCCCAATGTTTTTTTTAGGCAGGAAACATGGAATACATTATGGATCTTACTATCTTCAGGAAGTTCCAATTCATATGCAACCTCACCAATTCTCTTTAGAATCTTGTAGGGCCCATAGAAACGTGGCTTAAGTTTTTTTGCACCACTTTTCTTCAGTGTAGACCGCTTGTATGGCTATAGGCATAGGAAAACTAAATCCCCAACCTCAAAAGATCTCTCAACACGATGCCTGTCTACATACATTTTCTATTGATTCTGAGTGTGCTAAAGATTATCCTTCAATGTCTTAAGGATATCCTGATAGTTTTGCATTGTTTCTTTTGCCCGAGGGATCTTACTATCATCAAAGGCCAAATCCACAAATGTTAATGCATCATACCTGTATAGGGCCCTGAATGGAGACATGCCAATCGACATATGAAAGGTGGTATTGTTACAATACTCACCTAAGTGCATCCATTTGATCCAAGAATTCTGCTGCCCTAAAACATAATTCCAAAGATAGCCTTCAATCCACTTATTCACAATTTCTGTTTCACCATTCGTTTGAGGGTGGTAGATGGTGCTTGGTGTCAACTTTGTACCCGCTAAGCGAAACAACTCCTGCCAAAACATATTGAGGAATCGGTTGTTTCAATCACTAACAATGGTCTTAGGGAGCCCATGCAGTCTGAACAGCTCTTTGAAAAATAAGTCTGCAACCTATGGTGCTGTTTAATATGTAGGTACAACAAAGAAATGTGCATATTTTGTTAATTTGTCAACCATTACAAATATGCAATCTCTTCCCTGAACACGTGGAAGTCCTATGATGAAATCCATGGACATTCCTTCCCACTTCTGTTCGGGTATTGACAATGGTTGAAGTAGGCCTGCAGGAAAAGTATGTTTTGATTTATTCTGTTAACAAGTGAGACACTCTCTAACATGCTGCAACACATCGTCTTTCAGACCCTTCCAGGTGAATCTCTCTCGTATTTGACTATATGTTTTGAAGAATCCCAAATGCCTTGCTAGAGGTGTCTCATGCATGGCCCTCATAATTTTGAACTTCAATTTAGATCCCGGTACAAGACATCTCTTGTTCTTATAATATATTATATCATCATCTATAGAATATCTGTCATCCTGTACTCGTCCATCAAAGTCACAGGCCAAAGTATTCTTATAGAATATTCTGTCAACAATTGAGATTTCCAATCAGTTGAAATTTTAGTCAGAGAGAAGAGTGTAGGTCTCCTGGAAAGAGCATCGACAACAATGTTCTTTTTACCCTTAACAAATTCCACGTCAAAATCATATGCTTGGATTTTACTCACCCATTTTTGTTGCCTTTCATTAAGATCTTTCTGCTCCAAGAAATATTTAAGGTTGTTGTGATTAGTCCTTACTACGAATTTCGTGCCCACTAGATACTGTCTAAATTTGGCTAGTGCATGCATGATGGCTAGCATCTCCTTATCATAAATGGAGTACAAATTTTCTGCATCCCTCAATTTTCTTCTCTCGAATGCAATCAGATGACGATTCTACATCAAAACTGTGCCAATTCCCTGTCCTGATGCGTTGCACTCCAAAATATACGGCTGTGTGTAATTTGGTAACGCCAACACTGGATTGTGCTCATGACCTCCTTGAGCTTGGCAAATGTCACCGGTGCCACCCTTCTTAGTAAGGTTTGTCAAAGGTGACGCCAACTATGAGAAGCCTCTCACAAATCTCCTATAATAACAACACAATCCTGAGAAGCCTCTCAACTTTGATATATTCTTTGGAGGCAACCAATCCAAAATTACCTGTATCTTCTCCAGGTGTACTTTCACACCATCAGCTCCAATCACATGTCCAAGATAAAGTATCTCGGTCATCCCAAACTCACGTTTGGAAGCCTTCACATATAGCGACTGAGCGTCCAGGATACTCAACAGTGTATCCAAATGCTGCAAATGATCACTCCATGTTTTGCTGTATATTAGTATGTCGCCAAAGAAGAATGCAACAAATTTTTGCAGCTGCTCACAGAGTGTGTGATTCATGCAAGATTGAAATGTTGCCGCTGCGTTTGTGAGTCCGAATGGCATGATAAGAAATTCAAAGTGCTCGTAGTGACAATGGAAACCAGTCTTATGTATGTCTTCTTCTCGGACACGTATATGGTGATAGCCTAAACGAAGATCAATCTTAGAGAAATACACAACCCCATGCAACTCATCAAGAAGCTATTGATCCTGGGAATGGGGTACCTATTCTTTATGGTCTTCTTGTTCAGGGCTCTGTAATCTATGCACATACGCATAATGTTGTCCTTTTTCACTAGAACAATTGACGAAGCAAAGGGATTGGAACTGGGCTGAATGTGTTCCATACTCAACAACTCCTTGATTGTTTTCTCAATCTCTTCCTTAAAATGGCGTGGGTGTCGGTAGGGCATAGTGATAACTGGTTTAGCACCCTCCTCAAGCTCTATGACATGTTCAAACCCACGATCAGGAGGACGACTTGAGGGAAGGTCTCCAAATACTATACTATGCTTATCCAACACTGTTTGGATATCCACTTGATACTGCGGCTCACTGTGGGAGGTAGGTTTAGAAGACACAAAACATTGAGCTGCCTAATCCACATCACCATGCTTGAATAGGCCTCCATCCTCCTTGCTGAAACCACTCGATGACCACCATTTGACATGGCCTTAAGCATTGTCTTCTTGCCATCAACCATAAATTAAGTTGCATTTGGTTGAAGTCCTGTACATATCGTCCAAGTGACTCTAACCATTGGAGCCCTGTTGGTGTTTGTTTTATCATCTACCAAACATTAGAATAAGATACCCAAAGGTATTCTATCCTCTCCTGAAAAATCACTACTGATTCCAAGGTCTATATGTGCGAACAAGCAACTTTAGTGGGATAGCTACTCGGGTAGGGTATGCTGAAAATCTCAAGGGGGACTTACGTTAACAAGTGTCTTTCAAGCTTCTGGACTTAGACGGATTTAGCAATTTTAAGCTCTTTTTTTTTTTCAAGATTTAGACTTTCAAAAAGGGAAAAAGGGATAGGGTTTGAGAAAGCTGATCTAATCCTACGAATTTTGGAGACGGTATTAATTGGGTGTTCTCGGGAAACCACACTTTGCTTCGCCACACTGAAGACAACTACACAAAGCGGGTGCAATCTTCAACGGGTTGTGCTTATGATCGAAGTTTTGGCATGCATAGGGGATAGGCTGAGACTAAATTTGCACAGTGAAATGGAAATCATCCATTCACCAAAAGTATGAGCAGAGATACATCATCAATTAACACTTATCAAATCCTTCATTCAATTTTAACAACATGAAAGCAAATCTAAATTAACTTTAACTAATGTGTTGAGGAAATTGAAACCATGCTAATCATTCAAACAACAGAGATTACAAAGCCTTAAGAGAAAGCGCACATGCAATATATTATTTGAAAATGACCTTCACGCAACAATATGTCAAAAACCTCACACTCTCCAAATGAGAGGAGGTAGCCTTATATAGTTTTCAGAAAATAATGAACGTCCGAGATCAAAACAGTGATCAAGGGCCCAGATTGAAAGCTACAAACCCTAATTAGGGTTTCCCAAAACTAACTACCCTCGACCAATGAGAAAATTACATTTGGGACACTTGTCCTTCTTGTTAAATATGAACCATCAATGAAAATAGAAGGTTGTTGCATTGTGAAGTGTGCCCTTCTAGAAGCTTCTGGATAAGTCAGGTTCATTGAACCTGGACATGCTGACTTGGAGCATCGAAAGATGACGAGGTGCCACCCCAGCGTGAGTCACTCCTAATCTTGCCGAGGCGGCGCAGGAGCAGGTACGATAGCTGGATCAACTCCTTGGGGCGGCAATGGATGTTGCTCTCTTCCTTGAATCTGTGCTTCAATGCGATAAGCAATCACTTCCTCCTCTTCAAGGATAAAGCACATTCGACACCAGTCAGGATAATTTCTTTTTACACTCCAAGCTAAGCTACATAATTCTATGATGATGTTTTCTTGCTCGTCGTTGAAATTCAAGTTCGGCTATAGTACTGGTTCAGGAGGAATGATTGGCATGCCCATGAAGCTCGGAAGGAAAATTGTTGAACTTCTTAGAATAATTTCTTGTTGACGACTTTATGCTTGCTTCTTCGTGGCTCCAATTTATGTTGCGCGAGAGGAGGGTGAAAGCTCTAGATAACCCCTTGCAAATATGAAATGATAGGATCAAGCTGTTCAGACATTCGCTGTGATCATGTCCTCCTTCTCGATACCCTGAAATTTGGAGAAGAATTTCTCCATGCCTTCATCATAATTGAGGAATTTGGAATTTTCTTTGTGAAGCATTTCCCATACAGCGAAATTTTGTCTATCTTCACGCTCGGATGAACCTTGCTCGTGAACTTGTCCTCAATCCTCTGTTTGGCTTGAAACTCCAGCTGTGATCTCTATGATGATCCCGCTTCTATTACCATCTGCGACCTGCAAAACCAAAGGAAATTAAGTTAGAAATCTATCTTTTAGTGCAAAGTTTCGAAGGTTAGATGGCAGAATGCTTTGGTCTTCCGATTTCTCAATACTTTTAGCTTTGAAACAAGCTGCAAACACTTAGAAGGTCATGCTTGAAAGAAAGAACGTTCAATCCAAAATGATCCTCTTATCAAGATTTTGGATAAACCCGATAAAGACACCCCCAATACACTCAGAAAAATTGAGAAAATTGATAAGTCTGCCCACCAATCAACTTCACCTTTGACAGAAATGAGAATATAGAAGGAACAAAACTCAGAAAACTTGAAAGTTCTGCCTTCTATTAGTTGATTGGACTCCAAAATCTGCAGATACTTGATAAGAATGAGGTAGATAAATCAAAATTCCTTAAAAAACTCGCTCAACCTGCAAGAGATCACCTTGCAACACCTCCAATCTATAAAATCTTCTTCGAAATGACCCTCAATCTGCAAAATAACTCTCAATGTTTCTCTTAGCTTGCTCAGAAAGTTCGAACTTTTGTGTAAGAATGAAGAAGTGAAGAATGTATTTGTAATGAAGTTCAAATCTGCAATTAGAAACATGCAGATCTTTTCCAATTCATGTTTCTAATTCATCCTCAGTCCATTGTATCCACAAAGAAAGTTTCCATTTTATACTTCAGTTGGCTTGTCATCTCCTTAAGTTCGAAAATCTTATTCTTGTGCAAGTTTCTAAATTGATTTTAGTCTATATATCCGAACTTGATCTTTCAAATATTCTCCTAGAAACTTTCTAATTTGGGATTTAGTTCGATTTCCATGAAGATTTGGATGACATCACCAAAGAACATTCCTTATTCTCAATTCTTTAACAAGTATTGGTTTAATCTTTGACTTAGGCGGACTTTTGAAGCATCTTTCTTGTTGCTTGGAGGGCGGACTTTCTAGACATAGGCATCATCTTTCAACTTCCAAGTAGAGCGGACTTTCTTTACTTTGAAATCATCCTTCATGCCTTTCAAGGCGGACTTTCATGACTACCCCTAGGGCGGACTTTGAAGACACCTCCTCATCATGCTTGGGCGGAGTTTTAGGCTTCCTCTTTCATGTTTGAGTATGGTGGAATTTCATGACTCTTCTTCAAGCATGGTGGACTTTTGAATGACTAACAAGGCGGACTTTGAAGGCATCTCCAAAGGTGGAGTTTTGGAAGACCACCTCTTGCATAGGGCGGAGTTTTGTGCTTCCTCCAAGGCAGACTTTAGAGACATTATCAAGCATGGCGAACTTTTGAAAGATGAACCCTTGGTATTTGAGAACATCATCATGCTTGCTATCTCCTCACCCCAAGGTGGACTTTCTTACCTTGAACACCTTTTTCTTTATCCATAGGGCAGACTTTTGGAGCATCTCTTCACAGGGCGGACTTCTTAGACATCCAACTTGCTTAGAGGGCAGACTTTGAAGACTCTTGGCATAGGGCGGAGTTTCATAGACATTATGACTCTTTGCCAGGGCGGACTTTTGAAGCATTATCATATAGGGCGAAGTTTTGAGACTTCACCATGGCGGAGTTTTGGACCATGCTTCAAGGCGGACTTTGGAGAGACCAAGAAGGCGGGCTTTTGGAAGCTCAAGATCATCACCGAGGCGGACTTTGATGAGTGCTCCTTTAGGGCGGACTTTTAGGCATCTCCATCATCATCTTGGATAGGGCGGAGTTTTGAGTGACTACCTCCAAGGGCGGACTTTCAAGGGATCACTAAGTTGTTCTGTCTGTATATGAAATGTTAGTATAAGTTGTATTTCTATATGTCTTTTCTCTTTCTTATACTTTAAGTTATATTTCATATATATTGTCAGGATGTTTGAGAGTGGTTTCAGATCTCTAGGACTTATAATGCAAATTCTAGTTTTTAGGAGATCTTTCAAAATTTCAGCCTTGGTCAAATTTCAGGCCAAATCAGGATGACATATGCGAATTTCCAGACTTAGATGATTTTTCGAGCTGATTATCCTTTGAATGTGCCATGACCCCCTAAAATATAGGAGCTTAGCTTTTTGGGTCAAAAATTGAAAATTTTCGACCACGATCGAAGTAGGTTAGTGGTACCAGCGCAAACCCTAGGTCCCCACTCCGAAAAAGCAAAAAGAAGGCATCCCTAAAAAATAGGGAAAACTTTCTAAAAATAGCCATACCGGGGATTGGGCTAAAAATGCCAAAAACGAAACTTCCTAAAAAATAGGAAAAAACAAAAAGCAAACTTTCTAAAAATAGAAAGTTGTTCAAATTCGTTCAAATCAATTGCGTTCTTCGTCCTTTGGCCTTTCTAGGCACTTTGATGGTATTTGGACTCTGTTATCACTTGGCTTGCAAAAACTGACTTTCAATCTCTAGGATTCAAACCATTCAAAACTTGACAGAACCGAGCAGAACTGAAGTGGAAGGCCATGGGACACTAACAAAAACCCTAGAAAGCAGGAAAAAGGGGAGGCTCCCGATTTGCAATGGGGCGATGTGTGAAAAAGGTTACAACAAGCCCCAAGATGGCATCTATATTGCTAAGCCCAAGCACATAGAAATCATTTGTTAGGGTGTAATCTCCAATCTGATTGCTCAGCTGGGGAGTCACCTTTGTGCAACTCAACGTAAATCAATCAGCTACAATGACATTGAATCCCGGGAAGTCTTCAACCTATAGCCCACACTTCACCACTAATCCTTCATCAATAAAATTATGCGTGGCTCCACTATCCACTAGACAAACCATCCGTTGCCCCTTAAGAACACCTCTCAATCGAAATGGGCAACTTCTGGGAACTCTAGATAATGTGGCTATGGTGCTGAGTGGAATTTCTTTGGTTGTAGTATCCTTCAATTCTACCCGCGGTTGTTGATCCTCATGATCTCTATCACCTCCAACACAAGCCTCTTGTTCTTCTTGTTCTTCATTATTAGACATAACCTCAATCAAATGAACTTTGCCATTCCCAAGGCAACGGTGTCCAGGCTTTCAAGGTTCCTTACAATTGAAGCATAAGTTCTTCTTTCTTAGTTCATTCCTGGACTCTTGATCAATTTTTGGTGGTGTGCTCTTCTGCTGATTAAAGCCCTTTTTATTTGATTTCCAAGGGTTGAAACCTTTCTTCTATGGCTGAAAAGAAGGTGTGGTCTCAAGGTCAAGTGCTAACTCAATGGCATCATGCAAGGTGTTAGGCTTATGTGCCTTGACCAATCCCCTTAATTTGTCACTCGAACCTTCCACAAACAGCATAGTGACTCTCTTTTTTTATATATCTGGAACCATGACAGAAATATTTTGGAACTCATTAATATGTGATTCCACATGTCCAACTTGTTTAAGCTGAGCCAAATCCCTGTAATAGACTTCTACATCTTTCCGGTCAAAGCGAGCAATCAGTTTATTAACAAATTCTTCATAAGAGTGTATAATGGCATGATCTTGTGACACTAATCCATGGTGCCACCAGTCATATGTTACTCCTGCCAAATGCATAGTAGCAGACTGTATAGCCTTATCCTCCTCCATGGGCTTAAGTGATAAGAAGGATAAGGCTATACAGTTTAATAAGGTTTCTTACATAATTAAATGGAATTGATTTCCACTTTAGCTTTTTGCTCCTCATATTAATTTTATCACCTTATTCCCCTAATTATTCTTTTCCTTAGCCTATGGGAACAAAATAGGCTGGCAAAATATTCATTATTTAAGCTAAGCGAGAAGGGACATCGCAGTATGCTTCATATCTTACGTGTATTTGCTTCATGTCTGATGTGTTTTCAGCGTGTTTATTCCATGTGTGTTTTACATGTATGCCTCTCTCATGTATGCTTTTGTCCTGTGTATGCTTCATATCTTATGTATATTTTCTTCATGTCTGATGTGTTTTCAGTGTGTTTACTCCATGCATGTTTTATGATTACTTTATGCCAGTTATGAAAATGCTACTTCTTGGTAGTTTTTCCCACTTCTTCAAGAATCCATAATCTTGCATCCAAATTAAAATAAGGTACATGTTTTAGACCATGAAGGCCCTTCTTCAATCTGCAAACATGAGTCTCATGCTCAGGCACTTCAAAGTCCCCTGGCTTCTTAATGGGTTGATTGGGGAGGAAAATAAATGTCTCAAACACCTCTGAAAGTCAGATCTCGTTAACAAACATTCACTTCCACATCTTAATAATGGCAATATGAATGAATTAACCACAATTTGTTCCTCGTGTGCCAATCTCTAGATGATACAATGAAGCTATTTGTCTCATTTGCAATTAATAGATGAGGCACAGCTTGTAAATTGTCACAAAAACACCTCACAAGCAGTTCACCTAATTCTGCTTGATCCTAAACATGCATTACCTTGCATACATATGAATTGCAGTGCTAATACACAAAAATCCTCATTGAATTCTTACTGCCCAAAGTTCAAATACATAGCTTTGCAAGCTTATGGTAGAGAGAATTTGATGTCATATAGAGCATCATGCATTGAATACAAGCATCTATTATAGGGAAGATGTTGGGCATTACTAACTGTTGTAGCACGAGGTTCCTGATGCAATCTGGACCTCTTCTTCCCAGCAAGAAAATCTCTCATTAATCTTATTACTGCAAGTAATAAGACTGTGATAGGTATCAGAAAAAAATGCAAAGTGAAGTGTACAGTGAATAGAGTTTAAGTGAACAAGAGAATAGTTGGATAGAGTTTCTTGCCCTACTCATTTTGAAGGTCAAGTTCATCGTTGTGTACAACAACGAAGACAGGGAAAGATAACAGCCTATATGAGTATGAAGACTATCATGTCCAAAATCATGAAAAGTAGGGCCATATAATGTATGGAAGAAAGTGTTGTGGAGTGAAAGTATGAAAAATTGTTGTTGCATTTGTGTTTTCAGTGTATCAAGAAGCTCTTCGAGGCAGAAATCTAAAATAATTGCCTTCATTGTGGCCATGGTGGGCCTTTGTTGCTGTTGTTGTAATATTAAAGTTGTTGCAAGCTATCAACATTGTTTGAAGTATATGGATCCTATTGCGCATGTTGAAGTTACAGCTATAAGAAAAGCATACAAATATAAGGTAATCAAATTTAAGTTTCATATAATCGAGTTTCAGACAACTTGCATCAAGTAGAGAGCAAGGAAATGTTAGACACTTCTCAACTTATGTCTACAGTGAAAAGTCATGCATATAGGAAGACTGTCCACTAAGGCAAACACAATGAAGAAAGAAACAATAATTATATTAGAGTAACACAACAAAATCCAATAACAAGGAGGATTTAAGGATTACAAATCTCCAAGGGTTGACCTTCATATTGGCAAAGAATTTAGTTGACAAAATTAAAACCAAATTTTGCTTGAGGACAAGCAAGCTTGAGCAGGTTGACTGTGTTGATGGGTGTTTTGTGACTCTCTCCAACACATAATAAAATACTAAGTATTATATCCTCTCTTGGACAAGGAAACCTCAAATGCTAAATAATGTGATCAAGGTAGGTAACCCCAAGGTTCCTATTGTCAGGTCTTGATGATGCAATGGATAGACTCAGTGACGTGATGTAATTTTCTATTTACACAAAAGGGCTTACACTTCTACAAAGCTGGAAATTTGAACATCTGTTATGGCGATCTAGGTGATGCTTTCCTCCTAAATTAACTCAAACTCTTCAACCCAAAAGGACAAAAGGATAAGGGTTAGAGAAATTAAGCTAAGACATATGAACAATGATAATAATGGATAGTGCTTCGGATAGACAAATCCCTGATGGAACTACTTTATACTTAACCAGAGATAGCTCATAACGCCATAGAAAGAGTGTAATCTCCAAAGGTAGTGAAAGATTTTCATATTGTAAACATCCATCCAAATACTCAATGCTGACACAATCCAAATGAACATCCACAATCGAACTATTGTCAAAATAAGGTTCAGACTAACCATGCACTACAATTTGCAATCAACAAACTACAAATGGTATGAACCAAGGAATTCATCAAATATCTTCAGATTTCTCCATTAAAATCAATGAACTATGTATTGATTTCGACATAGTCCTGGCAACAATTTCTAATCTCCCTCCTCTACTACTACTATTATTCCTGCCATTATTAACTTTTACAAATGAAAAGGCTAAGCCTTATATAGACCTCTCAATCACAAACCAAGGGCCCAGATTGATTCTAAATCAATGGTCAAGATTAAACAATAAAACCCTAAGGTGGGGGTAGGTATACCTACCACCTCTTACAACATTTTTGATCAATGAGAAAATTATACAGTTTTTGAATATATGTCTTTTTAGGGAAAGGACCAATGAGAAAAAAGAGTTATAATATTTCATTTAATGCCTTTTATACGTCCATTTCTTCTTCTTCTTTGTATGAGTCAGGTTCGATGAATTTGGACATGTTGACCTTGGATTACTTGATTGGTTGGTGGTGATGAGTAGGTGCCACCTCATCTCTTACATGCCTTGTAAACTTTCTTCTTTCTTCATCTTTGTTTCGACTCCATTTCTATATCATCATAAAGAAGTCTTTGAATCTTCGCCTCACGAGTTTTTAACTTTGATTAACTCTTTTGAAACTTAAAAATGCTTTCCTTGATCATTTCTTTCACCATCCTCCTTGGATATCCTTGACCTTATCTTCCCCCGCGTTGTTGAGTCCTCCTTTATTCGCCATTAGTTCCTTGCAATCATACCTGAAAAGAGGAAACACCATGAATCTCAATTGTGAATGAAAATGAAATGCAAGAAAATCGTGATAGGAAAATGAAAATTCAAAATGCTGCACTCTAAATTTATTCATTTTGAAGAACTTAAAATAATTTCATGAAAATTAATCTTCAAACATTGTGAAATGAATTGTATATCAGAACAACAAATTCCTTTGGATTTTAAAGTGTGATAAAAAAACTGCCTCATAAAATGATTTACAAACCCTTTCAAACCCTCGGTCTTCTCTTTTTTGCACAAAATTTCCAAAGAATTGAAGATCAATGATTCTGGAAATGAGGTTTCAGGTCTAGAAAGTGCTCCATTTGGTGAGGAAATTTACTCTGATCTGTATGTAAATGATTTGTTTTCCTTCACAAATGACCTCCTTTCTTGGTGTAATTCGCTCCCTCTTCTCTTACAATGCTTGATTTCTAAATTCCTGATTTTTGCCTTGTGGAAAATCACACTTATCTGCTATGCTTCTTCTTTGCTGGGATCTGATTTGGATTACATTGCAAAATGACTCATCTTGACTTACATTCATATGCACTCTTGTAATGATTGCCCTTGGCAAGGGAATTTCCTTTTATTTTCCCAAATTTTAAATTGCTTCCACTCCATGCTAAGTCGGCCTTCACCTTCATGGATTTCACATTCTTACCTTGAGTGGGAATTTCACCTTATGTTGCATTTTCCAGCAGATATCCAACCTAGTGTTGCATTATGAAGCGGATTTGCATGTTGATCATGCATTGTCCAATGGGATTTTGACCTACACTTGTACTCTCAAGCGGAAATGAAACCTTGCTTTGCATTTTTGAGCGCAACTCTCATATGCTTAAGGATTTCCAAGTGGAAATCATAGGTGATCACGAACTTTTCAGTGGAGATGCAACCTAGACAAGGATTTGTTTTGAGTGAGTTTCAACTTTGAACAAGGATTCTTGGGTGGAAATCCAACATGATCGTGGTTTTTCCAAGGGAAAAATGACTTAGACATGGATTGTCCAAGTGAATTTTATCCTAGACATGGATTTTCAAGCAAGATTCACCTCTACTCTTGGATTTTCAAGGGAAATTCGAACTTGTCTAGTATTTAAAAAAAAAATGCAATCTTAGTTTGTCCAAGGATTTTGAGTGAAAGTTAGAGTTAGATATAGATTTTCCTCTTTCTAATAACTTAAACTTTGAAATTTTCCTTATTGCATCTTCATTCCAAGGAGAAAATCCTTTTTTGAACTTTGGATTTTTCATGATCATTGTGTGGATTTGCAAGGTTGCTTAACAATTTAGGGTGGAGTTTGATCTGGAATTGCAAGCAATCTCACAACTTTACTTGGCACTTCACCTTTTACTTGCAATTTTGTATGAAAATTTGCCCATCTCTTTCAAACATCATCCATTCACATCTACATCTCTTCACTTTCACAATTTCAAGTTTTAAGTTGTAACTTTTCTAAATTAAAATTTCATAATTTTCAACCTTGACTCCCATATTTACACAAGACTTTCTTTTACAATTTCATTCCTTGATTCACTCCTAGACTTGTCAAAACGAAACCCTTCATATTAAGGCCAAAGACTAAAATTATTGCCAAGCTAAGCAAAACTAAGCAAAACTAAGCAAAACACTAAGCTATCAAGCAAAAAGAGGGGGTCTCCATTTGCAATGGGGCATGTGTGTTTACAACACAACAGACTGTAATGCCTCCTTTTTGAAATAGGATTTAATAATAAAGAATAATAAAATTATAATATAAAATAATAAAAATAAAATATAATATATTATAATTAAAATTTAATTAAGTTTAATGAATGGTCAACATGCATGAAATGAAGAGTTGTGTCTCCCTCAAACATGAGGTATAAAAGGGAGAAGAGTTCATTAGAAAGGAGGAAAAGATGGAGCACGTGAATCAAGAAATAGTATATAGAAGAATAAGAGGAATGGGAAGAAAATAAGGAAGCGACTCCTTCAAAAGGCAAAATTATGAAGAGTTGTACTCTTTCAAAAGGTGAAAATTGTGAAAGGTTGTGACTCTTTCAAAGGGCAAAATGATGAAAAGTTGTACTCTTTCAAAGGTTGGTAATAGTGAAAGGATGCAACTCTTGCAAAGGGCAGACATGATGGAGAGTTGTGACTTCTCCCTCACATTGGAAGATATAAAGGGGAGAAGGTTTCATTTGAGGGGGACATCCAAGGGAGATCCATTTGGAAAATAATTTATTTTTTTCAAAAGGCAGCGATGGAGGGTGGTGACTCAAGTCTTATGAAAGGTGGTGACCCTTTGACCAATAAAGTATAAAACAAATCATTCCAATCATTCAAGGATCACTTATCAATCATCACTCATGAATCCACAAAAGCAATCATCACTTATCAAACCAAGCAAACAATCAATCAGCAAACCACTCTATCAAATCAGCATTCATTCAATTATCATTCACCAATATATCAAACCAGCATTCATTACATGTAATCAACAATCGCTTAATCACAACTCACCAGTACCTCAAATCATACAATCAAAGGAATTCAATTAATCAATCAATCATTCATACAAATATGAATCATTCAACGACAATCAAATGATCAAGTTTGATTTGAACAGAACATCGAATCAGAATTCATATATATAACCTGCATTCAAGGAAAGAAACGTTTTTGTTTTAAGCAAGTATTTGTTATGAAAATGTGGTTATGTCTATTGTCTATTATATCTCTTATGAATATTTGATTTATTTATTAATTTGAATTATCAATATATCTAAATTCTTAGAATTGATAGATTAATCAATTTATCATCCTACAAGCAATCATACTTGAGATTTGGAAGGAAACATGCTAGGGAGAGCCAGTAGACCGGTTCCCATAATGTGAGTAGACCACCCCAATCTGGATGGATTGGAGGTCCTGCCACTTGTGGGCCAAGGGTTTGAATTGTCTTTGTTGGATGTCTTGTGCTCTTGGGCTTAGTTGTGGCGAACAGTCTCCGGGTGCCTGTTGACGTGTATTTTGTACACTATCAAACACAGAATAAAATACCCAAGGGTACCTTATCCTCTCTTGAGTAAAGCCTTTGAATGCTGAAGATATCGCGAAAAGGATCAATCAGGCTGACTTCAAGGTTCTTCGTTGTAGGATCTCTACGTGTGGATAAGCACCAGTGGTCGTTGTGAATGCTGTTTCTTCAAGGGGCCTTACGTTTTCGAGTTGCAGGAATAGGATTTTCCTAAAGCTAACAGTTTCTCAAAAAAAAGATCAAAAGATAGGGTTTGCAAGAGATGAATTCTAATCTAATCCTAAGAATGACTCAATGTAGGCTAGACTAGGTAAGATTCTACCAATTTCAGTATTGCCAAGGAATTACAACTCTACTGGAATTGATGCGATCTTCTAAGGTGATTAGTGATTTTTCAAATCATCAAGAATTATAGACACTACCATGAAGGTACATATCAATAGTTCAATAATGATTGAAGGTTCAAGCAATCCAAATATCTCCAGTTGACCACACAAGGCATCCTTACAATCAGTAAGAAGGTAGTGGTTTGGAACGTGAATCTCACCAAAGATCAAGCCTAACACTTAGTCCTTCAAACTTAAATACTACTTCGACTGAGAATGATTCAAGAAAGCAAACAACCATGAAGATAGTCACAAGAATTGCAATAAAACACCATAACTTCAATATTTTATTGATCTCAAAGCCAAAAAGAGACAACAATTGTTTGAAATTCCTTCTTCAATACTCAACCTTGCTACAAAATAACTTTCTTCTCTCCAAAATCTTTAATCTCTAATCTACTATTTCTAATTTTCTAATGACAAAATGGAAATGAATGAGGGTATATATAGCATCCTCAATTACAATGAACGGCCCAGATCAAAAGAAGATCAACGGCTGAGATTTTGACACCTAAACCCTAATTAGGGTTTGTTACAAAAAGTTCCCCTTTTAGTTGAACAATATTAAATGCATAGCCAAATATTTAATTGGCACAAAAATCGAGGAAACATAGACCAATGATAATTAAGATGCCACATCACTTTATAACAACCTCTCTTCTAGAACCTTATTCCCCTTCCAATGCTCTTTCTTAGCATATGCAATGAATCTGGACACAATTCCTTCAATCTCAGCAACAGGAATCTCAGGAAGATTCCTCATTCGCTCCTCCAAGTGGATAACCTGATCAAAGGCCTTGAGAAGAGCCGTTTCCCATCCAGGTTCGAGTTCTTTGATCTTCTCAATCAGGAGCATAGTAGCGAACATTTGATCCCGTTGCCCATCTGTGATGACATTCTCATCTTTGCAAAAGATGACCTTGACTCTTTCTTCCAATTCTTGAAGGTCCACATCTGTCTCAACTTCGATCCTCCTGCCGAGAATGGTACACAACACTTCAAACACCTTATCCTGAATTGGATGGATGATGCCCTCAACTTGATTGCATTTGGTGCTGATGTCCCCGAAAAGAACCTCCTTCATCTGGAGTAGAGTTGACCATTGAAGTAAATTATGAGCTCCTCTATCCATTATCTTTTCTTGTGCTAGGATCTTCCTTGGTGTTTGCCTGATTACATGCAGAACAAGAATGATAACATCTCTAGTGTGAGCGAAAGCGGCTACTGTTATCATTAGGTTGTGGACGATCTCAAGGACCTGGATAGCTCGGTGGATTGTTTGCATCATTCTTGTTGCAAACTCAATGGCCACTGTGTGGGATCTGTCAATCCAAGAGCTCATAAGCTGAACCAAGCTCTTGACTCTTTCTGCCTCGCCAACTGATTCAAGGAGAAGTGCTTGCACAGGAGACACTGCTGGATCCTGACATTCCAGGGGCTTATTGAGATGACTAAAGTAGCCCCTCCAAGCACCGACCTCCCTCTCAAGCTTTCTATTCTTTTCCATTTCTTCCTTAAGCTTGTCTTTAAGTGCTTCAAATGAATCGGTTGCCTCATCCAGTGCCTGCTCAGCAGTGAGTGGACCAAGCTCAAACGTTTCTACATCATACTCTTCTGCAAGAATTTCACCTTCATACTTGTCCACTACTGGTGTAGCTATCTGCAATTTCCTAGATCCTGTCTCATCTCTGATCATCTAGGACATCTTGGTGGCCTTCCTTTTCTCCGTTACTTCTTGAGAATTTCCTATAAGGCTCTCTAAGTCAATTACATCATCTTCATCCTCAATCACAATCACCCTTGTCAGTCTCTCCTTCAACCAATCTGGAATGGTGGATCTCGTCTCTCTAACTTGTATTTCTTTAGGCAATGGTTCGTCTTCTCGGAGAGGAGATGCCACTTCATCATCATTCTTCTCTTCATGTAGCTCATTAACTTGGGGAGATTGACTTGATGAATGTTGAGGTGCCTCCCCTTTTTCAGGTTTATCATTCTGTACCATCGACTCCATAGATTCATCAACCTCAGGCACCGTCTTCTCCTGTTCTTCAACTTGACTTGTCCTTTTTTCATGTCGGGAAGATGTGCCTGATGAGCGATCTCGATTGGCCTCTTGCTTCTTCTTGGAAGGTTCCCTTTTCTTAGGTCTTTCTTTCCTCTTCGCGCATCTAGGATGAGAATTGCCTTCACTTGCGCTTGCTCCTCCTCCTTCTGGTCTTTCCTCCAAAGTAAAAGTCATTGATATGTTCTGTTCTCTTAACTTTTGATGTTGTACATCTACCCATCTGCGAGTACATGACAAAATTGGAGCCATCAAAGCTCTCAAGTCTGAAATCTCAGGCTCGTTCCAATCTATCTTCATTGCTTTGTCTTCTCTATCATAGGATGACTGGAGATGTCTGCCACTGTCCTGAGCTTGATTGGCCACTCTGTAAACTTTGCACTTCCTGATGAAATCTAAAGGTAATCTGGAATGCATCTTTCTTTTCACTTCTAAATCATTTGAGAGATTCATCCAAAAGTCCTCTACCTGAAATTCATGCTTGTACTTCCTACCAGCTGTCTCTTCCATATACCCATAGGGATCAAAATTCTCCCTCAAGGCAAAGAACGTGAATGAATATAAAGCCAATTCCCTCTCTGCATCATCCAAGGCTTGAGCATTAGGACATACCTCAACTGAATTCCCCAATATGATGGGCACGGGAATTCCACTTCCATGCCTGTGTTTGAATGCTTTGGCATAGGCTGCCAATTGTCTGGTCACCTCAAGTAGCACTATCCTGTCTGTCGGATACCTTGGCAACATGTAGGGAGGTGAAGGACACCCATGAACTCTGATATATGTAAACTTTTGAAATTGGATGAACCAAGCACCATACCTCTTTACAAGCTCTTGTGCATCCAGAGATAGTCGATTGTGAATCCCGCCTTGCAATATCCTAGTGATGTTCATCGTGAAGGTATCATTGACTAACTTGTAGTCACTTCCTGGTGGATGATGTAAATGAACATAAGAGTCACAAACTCTCACCTCTCCGGGTCCTCTTCCAATCACTCCTCTGTGAGGTAGTCCTACATATTCGAAACTCCTGATCAAGGCATATATGACGTATGAGCTCATGTGGAATGACTTGGTAGGCTTTAGTCTTCTAATTACCCTCAAGGCGTAGAACATCACACTTCACTTCCTCTTGAGTCTCGGAAACGAAAATATCATCTCAAAATGTAAGGTAAATGGGCATACTTGGAAATTTCGCCCTGGACCCTTGGAGAGGGACAGGAGTGCCTTTTGCCTTCTAGGTAAATCTCCTTGTTCTTTAGACTCCCAATCGCATCTAAGGTATAAAACATCATCTCTCCCTCCTATCCAAGTCAGACTTTGCCTCAAAATTTCAAACAAAAAGGAGAATCATGAAAAAACGCCATGGTCCTTCAGTGAGGGACAGGAGTGCCTTTTGCCACTTGGGTTGATTTCCTCCTTTGTGGACCACTCAAATTATATTCAATGGACAAAACATACCCTCCTTGATCTCTTCAAATCATAAAATTACTTTGATCTTGCAGGAATAGTGCAAATTCGAAAATCAAGCTTCGGACCTTCAGTGAGGGACAGGAGCGAACTTTGTCCTCTAGGCAAAAACTTCATCATTTCATTGTCTTTAATCAAGTTTGGATGCTCTGTCACGTTCATTTCGTCCTTTGTTATGCCTTTGATGTTTCAATTTGACCAAACAAGGTTAGAAATGACTTAAATAAGTCTTTTCGCCCTGGTCCCTTGGAGAGGGACAGGAGCGAACTTCTCTAAATCTTCAAAATCCATCATTTTCATGCCTTCAAAATCTTCAAAAGTATCAAGTCACGTTCGATCATCACTCCTGGAGACCCTGCACAAAACAAAATAGAAAAGTCAGTGACAAATATGCAAAAAATAACATTTTCGCCCTGGACCCTGAGCAAGGGATAGGAGCGATTTCACCCTTTCTGGCTAAAATATTCAAAATTTAGGTCTCCAATCATTTCACAAGGCAGAGTTAGGTCATTTTCAAGGCCAAGAACCAGTTAGCAAGCCTTCTCAAAATAAGAAATTGCACTTAGAATGAAATTCGCCCTGGGCCTCCAGTGAAGGACAGGAGTGAACTTTGTGTTTCAAGCATCATCTTGCCTCCAAAATTTGATCAAAATTTACCTAGGCAAGGACACGCAATTTTACCTCCAAAATGCTAACACTTAGACAAAATTTTGGATTTTACCCCAAAAAACCCTAATTAGACCTAACCTGAGACCTATCTGACTCTCCTGACAGGCTTACCTTATTTCAACAATCTCAAACCTCGGGAGGATGCTTAACAACCTTCAAAATTTGACTGGACTCAGCTTGAAAAACATTCAGAAGAAACCCCTAAGGTTTAGCCCTAGCCCAGACAGACCACTCACTCACTCAAAACCCTAAAAGCAGAGAGAAGAACAGGCAAAACAAAAGCGAAAAGAAAAGGGGTCCCCATTCTAATGGGGCGATGTGTGAAATGGTCACAACAGTGCCCTATTGTGCTTTCCCCTCCAATTCCTAAATATGGTTGTTTGTTGGAAGTGAAAATATAGAATGGATCCAAATAGGTGATGTTGTTTATCATTTCATTAATGTTAATCGTTTATTTGCTCTTAAGTTCAATAGCTCTTATATGATGTAGTTATAGAATACTATTTGTAAACAAATTGTATTGTTGGAATTATTACATTTGAGCAAAAATCAGGTATACCCAGCAGGGGGCATTACAAATAGTGTTTGCTCTTGAGGTCAGAGAAATCATCATTTCTGTCCTGATGAAAATGAAGGATATTGTCTTCTTTTGCTTCTGCAAATTGCAAAAAATCCTCAGAAGGGACAGACCTATTTTCACTCCTCATTGCAAAAAAATCAAGTTTCTTATATAAATCCAATTTGATCATGTTCTTACTCATAGGGTTATTGTTGAAATTGTTGTGACATTAAAGGAGATATCTTTTCTGTCTTTATTGATTGTTGAAAGCCTTAGACACTAGCCCTAGGGGAGATCTTTTAAAATGTATGGTATACTCTTGATTTACCTCCCTATTTACTTCGTTAGTTTTAAAAAATCCTTTGACACTGCCCCTAGAGGAAACCTTTCAAAATGCACGGCAAACTTAAGATGATTTAGTAGATCTTTTTGGAGGTTGGGTATGTAGGCTTTGCAACTACACCATTATGCTACAATTATATATTGAAGATATTGTTCTCATAGGTGAACAACTCGCAGACTCACAAAAATAGTTTAGGTTCAATTTAATGTTATGTTGATAAAAATGAAACTGTGGTAATCAAATTTAAGAAATCAACCTACCTTATAATTTTTTTAATGGTAAATTTCTAGAGATGGTTTGCTCTTGTAAATATCTAGGTATTGATCTTAATAATAAACCAAAATGGAACCTTAGTATTGAAAATAGATTCTAAATGTTGGCATTAGGATAAAAGTAAAGCATTATTCTTTAGCCTCTAACTTTTGGATCCTTGTTGGTTGTGAATTTTGCAATTTTGGGTGGAAACATATCAAGGGAAACTTACAACAACATTGATCAAATCTCAAAAAAATTCATTGCTTTTAAAAGACTCAAAATGAAGAGAAGTTCACATTATCATATTCTCTTGATGGAAGTAGAAAAATGAAGCCTTAAACAGTATATGATATACAAACACAAGCTCAATAAGCTAGAACGTAGTAGGCTTCCTATCGTTGGTCAACTATCGTCCCTTACCCATCTACATTTTATGGGGTTGGAAAAAAGACTTGGGACAAATGGTTATTAAGATTATAAAAGTGTTTCAATCGACTATTTTACCCAAATTTTTAACAAATAAATATGTAGGATCGTTTTTAAAGACAGAAGTGTGTTCATAAAATATTTTAAATTTGTGTTACACCATGCCAACAAACTTGCTCACATTGCATATTAATTTGATCACATTGGCATTTTGTTCTGCAAGTGACTTATAGCTATGCCATCATTTGTCCAACTTCTTCTATGTTGTATGTTTCACAAAAGAACAACAGTCTCATAATTGGCAATTCCACAATTCTTATGGGTTTATGCATGGACTTGAAGTAAACCTTATTTGGATCAACTATATTAAATTGTAATGTTTGGTGTTGGGTATTGTTGAGTCTGGTTGTCAAGGAGAAAATTGATGGTAGTGAATTTGAGATGTGAAATACATGAGTGGTTTTATATTGTAATTTGTCTTCGCTATGAGAAATATTTGCAATGGCAAGTCACTTCCATCCAAAAATTTGTAATAACCCCCTAGAATTTTTTTCAAATCTTTTGCCATTGGAAATCGTAACATGAACATGCAAAATGAAGATACTTTGCTGTCATAAAGTGCTGATGTTGATTTCTAGGTGCAAATAAGTGCTCTTAAAAGTTTTTGGGAGGAATATCATTCAAAATTTATACTTCATTACACAAAATAGATGTACCTATGAAACACAGCTTGAAATACATCAAAAACAAGGGTGAGAAGTAAATTGCAGGTCTGCTGTTTCAGCTTGCAGGCAGTGGCAGCAATGTCAATCCTCCAAATTCACCCTTCTATCAAGCATGAATCACCTCCCAGCTATGGCAGTAGGCTGAATATGCATCCAAATCCACGAACACTGTCAAGAGGCTTGTAGATGAGCATGGTAGATAGTGTGACAGGTCTGCTATGACAGAAATTTCACAGTTACAGGATGACTGTCAACTGGAACAGGTCCAAACAGCAGTATAACACCTCAAGAACTCCCTCTAGCCCTGCATAGGACGCTTAATCAAGCACTAAACCACTTCACAGTTGCACGGCACTTCTCATTCAACCTCCAAGCAATATGATATATCAACCCAGAGATCATAATAATGACCTGCAGATGTTAATCAAGTCTGGGTGCCATCATTGAAGGAGGAACATGCCTTGGAAACTCAACACTACAACATGGATACCTCAGGCCATGTTCAAGTACCTTGTACGGCTTGAAGCAAGTGTACAGATCCTCTAGAAATTTATGCCAGCAGATAACCACTTGAATAATCATCAAAACAGGATCACCCAACAGTGTAAATCACCTTGCACAAAGTTCCAAATGCCACAAACCCTTTGACCCATTTCCCAATGCCAAAAAGATGGTATGGCCTAGCTAGGGCATTGCCTAGAAATTTCACAGCTTTACAATTAGCAATGGGAAACCCTATAATCACCTTCAAACAAAATTTTTTTTTGCAATAATCACCAAAGATAAACTCCGAAATCTACTATCAGAAAATGTTGAAAATCTTCATCTTTTTGAACCCCCGAATATGCAGCACTGTGAAAACAATGGTGACTCTTGTGTAGAATCACTCCAACCAGCTAGGGATTGTCTTCTAGATCTGAAACCAGTGACCCAATGAGGGTTTTCATCTTCAATCGATCTTGGGAAGAACTCATAGGTTCAATCTGACAACATTTCGTTATTTGTAAACTTCAACATATCTAAGATGAGAGCTCGAACCCCCTTTTAATAGAATGGGGAAAAAGCCAATTTAAAATTTCAAATAATTCATTTCCCACCAAAAGCACTTTTCAGATTATAAAATTGACTTAATGTGCAAGTTCCCATTCCCTAGGCATCCACTTGAGGGGACATAATATAGCTTTATAAAATATAACACTAAAGTGAAGTAAATTAATAATATAACATAAACATTAGAACTTTAGTGCATATTTTAAATACTCTCGTCAAATTTGCGGAAAGCATTGCCAAGGCCTCAAAAACCAAAACCGAGCATGCTAAGATGAAGCTAAGTTAGTGGGATAAAGACGTGCCAACTTGAAGACTTACTAAAAATATGTGCTCTCC
Source organism: Cryptomeria japonica (assembly GCF_030272615.1). Lineage (NCBI taxonomy): Eukaryota > Viridiplantae > Streptophyta > Pinopsida > Cupressales > Cupressaceae > Cryptomeria > Cryptomeria japonica. Next base: position 267,100,924 of record NC_081414.1, read on the forward strand.
AAGAAGTGTGAACAGCCTGTTGTGCTGTGCAGCAGCTGTGCACACACTCCCCCGTCTCTGATAGGAACTCCCCCTCTTTCCTTTTTTTGCCTTGCTAGCGTTTCTGTCCGTTTGAGTGAGAGAGAGAGATAGCTTGAGGGGTATAGGGAGTAAGGACTTAGATCCAAGCACGAGGAAGATAGTGTGAACCCATAGGCTTGAACTTGTAGTGCACCTTAGAGTCAAGGAGCGAGCCTAAATACCCCAAACTATAGGCCAGCCCAAGCTTAGAAATGAATTTTGGGATTTCCCTTCAAAGTTCGGAGTTTGTAATGCAAAAGGATTAAGGTATTCTTAAAGGGTGTCCTAACTCCATGGTTTTCGCTGAAGTTTAACCTCCACTCTGCAAAATTCAGTGGTTGGCTTTGGGAAAGGGAATAAACATTGTTGCTAAAGACATTCCATTTGCTGAAATTATTCAATGGGTTCCATCTTGAGCCTAAGCTAAGGCAGTCCCAAGCCGAACTGGAACTAAGGCAACTCAAAATTCACTGTTTTTTAAGCCCAAAAGTCAGATCATGACTTATTCCTAAAGGTGTTGCAAATACTGAACTTTAGGCCAAAGTTCATTTCCACCTAGCAAAGTCTGGCTTTTGCATAAAAGTCTTGGAATAAGTCTTTTCCCAATCCCCTTGAAAATGCCAAAGAAAACTCCGAAGTTCATCCTTTCACTTCAAAGTTCGGCTTATTCACAAAATTTGATCAGGCCTTGTTCCAAACAGGTTTCAAACACCAAAGTTTATGCTGAAGATCATGTAGCCCCTCCAAACTTCGGTGTTTGCAGTAGGAAAAGGGATGAGCTTTAATACTTTTGACCTTCAAATGCCGAGGAAAAGTCCAAATTTTCACCTCTCCTGGCAAACTTTGGTGTTTTCAATGAAAGTTGGAATAAGCCTTGTTCCCATGGTGCTTCCCTGTGCCAAACTTTAGGCTCAATTTCTGGCCCTATCCCAAGTATGGCATTTTCATGTTCAATCTGATTATGCCTTATTTCCAATATGCTTCCCCGTGTCGAGGAAAAGGTCGAATTGAGGGATGAAGTTCACAAAAACCTAAGCAAAGTTTGGTGTTTGAGGTAAAGTCTGATCAAACCTTATTCCTAAGGTGCTTTAATTCCAAATTCTATCAAATAAAGATCCTCCGGGGGATGAATAAGAAATGAGTGATGACATAGGATGGAATGTGATGTTGAGAATTAATAACTAAATGAAACAATGATTGATCCTTGAACTTATGTCTCCATGCAGGATGAAGAGCACAAAGGAGGCCATGTGGAGATGCTTGGGACAAAGTAAGCTCTACAACACTACAGTCCGGAGCACCAATAGAGGAAGGGACCATACGAAGAAGCCAAGGGTCCATGGGATTGCCTAAATATGCCAGAAGGATCACTGTGATAAAAGAGGAAGAATTCCATGTCAACACCCTGAAGATGTCTATGAACAGACAAAGTAAGAGGGGCTAGATGAGCAAAGATCACTGCCAATGCCAACAAGGCAATAAGATGAAAGCTAGGGCATGTAGGATTGAAGGTGTGATCATAGAGTAGTGCCAAACATAAATCACAAAGATAAGGACCACCACCACAGTGTAGAAGATCAAAGTGATGTCATTCCCAAGGCCTTGGAAGGAAGTGGTAGGCACAAAATGCTACAGGACTATGCAAAAATAGAAAATGAACAGTTGGAGATGATAGAAAAATGAATTTAGTATAATAGCAAATAACCTATTGTAAGGTAACTACTTTTGGGCCCAATTTAATGCAATTCAAAAGGGGGCCAAAATTAGTTATTTCCCCAGCTACCAAATTTACTTTTTTGTGCCTTGAGCCTCGTGAACTTATGTCTTCTAATGGGGTTAATTGAAAACAATTGAAGGTAGCTGAAAAGGTGGTTGGAAGTTGTCGAGGCCTTTAACCAAAAGTTGTTAGGGTTTCTAGAAGGCAAATATGAGCAGTTGGATGAATTGAATCCTGGCCATTGATTCAGAATGTAAAATCTATAAAAGGCCAATGCTTCTCACATTGTAAGGGGTTAGAATTGTACGGTTAGATAGCTAGAGTTTTAGCAGGTTAGAAGTAGCAGTAGTTAGAAGTAAAATAGAGTAGGAATTGTTGGACATAAATTGTTGTAATAGCAGTTAGAACAAATGAATAAAGCATTGAAGCATGGTGTTTTTCCATTTGCCCTAACCTATTTATATGGTTTCTTTTCATCAAGTTAGTTAAAGTTCAATGATCTTAATGGTGAAGTGTGTGGGTATTTGATTTGATTTCAGGTTCATACCATTGGAGGCTTGCTGATGGTAGGTCTCTATGCATGGTTAGTTTGAGCTTATTGTTGCTATTAGTTCAACCGTGAGTGTTTGTTTTGGATTGCGCCAAAATTGGGTATCCAAATGAATGTTCGTGGTTTGAAAAACTTTTACTTCCCCTTGGAGTTTGCACTATTCTTGTGGAGTTGTGAGTTTATATCTGGCTTAGCAAGAACTAGCTTTAGTTGAAATCTGTCTATCTGTAGTAGCAACCATTGATATCTTTGTCCCCAGGATCCTTAAAACCTATCCCTTTGCTATTTATTTCCCCAGTTTTAGAAGTAAAGCATCACTAGATTGCCATACAAGATGTAGGCCAGCTTGTCAGATGCATAATTCCCCTGTCAGATGCATAATTCCCCTCGTGTTTACCAACAAAACACATCGACACTGAGTTATCCTAAGCAAGCCAAGACCTGACAACTGGAACCTTGAGGTTATCTCCTATGATCAATCCAAATAGTATTAGAGATTTTCTTATTCAAGAGAGGATAGGATACATCCAACATTCTATATTTCATTGATTGAAAGTGCAAATTTTTACCATCAACACAGCGTATGAGGCCTACAATGCTTTCAAAAGCGTCACTATAATCCAAGTCATCAATTGAACTCAACACCACCAACAAAAGCCAAGAAAAATCGAAACCAAGCTTTCCATGATCATTGGAGTCCTCTAACCGCTACCAATTAGCCTATGGGAACTCAAGAAATAGGCTAATGATCACATCACTAGGCTTGAGAAGGGGACATTACACAATTATAGGTTTGTCCCCTCGTGGACTTGAAATTTAGCTTGTTGAAAGTCTAAGAGACAAGAGGTCTTGAAAATTGGGACTGCAAGCTGTAGCAAGAAGGCCGTATTGTTCCTTAGGAAAGCTAATCTTTGCCCCTGCTCTTGACCTTGGAATGTTGGGTTGGGCTTTGGGTAGATTGATGGTAGCTTCCATGTGTGTGAATCCCTTTGATCATCCATTCTTGTGTTTTTCACATGCGTTTTGCAACTTGCATTGAACTCACCAATTACTCTTATAGGATATGCAATAAACCTCTATTCTCCTTCATCAATTTAACATAAGAATTCGGATAATATACTTTACAAGCACAATTTCATCTGAAAGAAAATTTATAACGTCCACTTAAAATCAAACTAATAAGAACGGTTAGAAGTTGAAAATTACAGCTTCATAGCTTCAGTCAGTGAAGCAAAGATGGAATAAACACGGTGGGAAAAGTGTTTGCAGCTATTAGATGCATGATAGATGGTTTCAGAAACCTGACATAAAAATTATAGAAACTAAGAGCATATGTTTATGAAAATTTACTTTGCCACCATGTGTATTTGGAAGATGGATCCAAGGGGCTACTCTAAACTTATGGTTTTTGTTACTTGTTAGCAATTGAAACATTCTCCTACTTAGTAGACGTGGTCTTATATCTGTTGTTGCACCAACATTTTTGCTGTTACTCAGTGACAAAATTTATAGTTCTTCTCAGACTCAAGGTTGTTTCCTTACCTTGTGGGACTAGTTCTGACTGTTACTTCTTGACATGACTCATCTGTAATCAATAGAAGGCAAAGGATCATATGTGGAAGAGCAAACTGCTCTTCTACTGAATGGTTTCTTTGCATTTTGTATTTCAAATACATAGATTGAGTTAAGGAGAGAAGATGAACAGTCATTCGTCTCCTTCACTAGAGTTCCATGTAATATTATTCTGTACAATTCTAAATACATCTTTTGGATTCATGGATGAATGTTATCTCTGTGTTATTATCTACAAGTCATTTTTATGTACAACACATCTGTGTTTTAGAAATTTTGAGTGTTGTCCATTGATTATTTCTTGGGATCCAAATCAGGTTAACTGTTGATTTGATTTGCATGTGGAGGAAGAATATGGACATTTTTGAGACAGCTACACAATTGTCAAAAATGTCTCTAGGGTAGTGGTTTTCATGCACCCATAAATAAAGGCACATCATCAATAGCATAACTTATACTCCATATCACTAGCAATTTGCCCCAACATTAGGATTTATGCATACCAATGGTACATGGCAATGATGTAACATACCCTGTTGTTTTGGACGTTGGGGACAAAGGTGAGATGTCCTTAGATCTGTATGAATAAGTGACTACATCAGTTTTGAAGGAAATCTGTGTATGAACTTGTTATTGTGAATATTTTTATCCATGAAGGGATGATGTTCATGAATATGAGACATTTCAAAGCATGTAACATTTGGTACTGAACCTAGGACCTTTTGAACATTTTTCTTACGGATGAGCTATTGAATAATACTGTACTTGTATTTATCCTTACGACTCGTTGAAATATGTGGCTTATTCAGTTTTGAAGGAAAATTGTATATGAACTTGTTATTGTAAGTATTTTATCCCTGACTGAATGAAGTTCAGGATTATAAAACATTTCAAAGCAGTAAAATTTGGTACTGAGCCAAGGGCCTTATGAACATTTTTCTTGTGTGGACGAGCTATCAATTACCAATTTACTATTTGTAAGATAAGTTATCTGAAGGCATCTATTCATCCCAAAGCTGTTGGGGCTACTTTGTCCTACAGTGCTTGCTGCACCTGAGCGACATCATTGTAATGGATATAGTTAACCAGATCTTGAACAAGGTCTTTGGAGATACCATCTCCCATGGAGAGCTCATTGATGTCCAGAGTTGTGGAACTTTTGTTCAGCTCATTAATGCAGACATGTTGGCTTTCGTTTGACTCAAAGACTGAGGGAGAGCAGAGCACATGTGTTGGAGTACGAAAAACACTGAGAGGGAGGGGGGGTTGAATCAGTGTTTCAATAAATCAAACAAGATTTTAATTGATTTGATTAAGATACAGTATAAAGCATATAATCCAGATTAAGTAATTAAAAAATCAAGCCATCACATAAATAGACAGAAAATTTCATGAGTGGAAAACCCTCTCGGGGAATAAAAACCACTCATAAACTTGCCTCACTGGCTTTATCTGAAATTTATCTGTTTACAATGCCTCATTGGCTGATTTTGTGTCTCACTGACTATACTATCTCACTGATAGATTTTACAATGCCTCACTGGCTATCTGAAACAATTCACACAAATTTTCTGAATTTACATACAGAGTTTCATCTTTGTTTCTTTTCACAGCATCTTCTAATCTCATATCAATTGAGATTCAGAAGCAATAGTACAACATGTCTCAACTAATTCACATACAATACATAATTGTGTATATTTAACCAGCACTTGCACCAGAAAGGGGTGCAAGGGCTACGCCGATAGAAAATTATATGTAAGTTAACATAGTGAAGAGGTATATTATTTATTGTCTATATAACATTGTAATGCAGCTTTGAAATGCGTACAATACTATCTTAACATTTGAAAAAGATTTGTATTACATATTTACTCATAGTTAATTGAAAGAAATATTTGTAACAATAATAATTTTAAAGAATTTGTAGTAGATGATTCTCTTTGCTTGTTTGAAATGAACGTGGAAAGTGTTTTCATATTGTTCATTTTTTTTTGTTCCTATACATTGAAACAATAAGTTAGTGGGTTTATAAAATAAATTGCAAGTTCTACAACAATATTCCATTTGCTAGATTAGCAAAGACTCCTTGTCATATGACATCTCTCTGATTTTTACATGGTTCTAAATTTTTGGAGGTAAACTTGTCAACTTCTTCCACCTATGTTTTCAATTTTTCTACAGAATTACCAGTTGAGGATGAAGTCAAACATGACCATGAAAAACTCTCTATGAAATTTTTCCTGACTATCTTTCTGTACAAAACAATTGACCAAAAAAATCTCTTAATGGAAATTTTTGTTTTCCATCTTTTTCAAAAGAAACAAAAAAAGCTACCAAAAAAATCTCCCTGTGCAAATTTTTTGTTACAAGCTTGCACATAGGTTAAATTTCTATCTAGATAATCGATAATCTTAGGCCAGGTATGGTAGAGAGGATTGTAATTTATAACTGAACAAAATACATTGAACCTAATTCATTAATATTCAATAGTTTTTCACAGTCGTTGGAAGTTAGGATTACAATCCAATAATAATAAATAATAAAAAAACATAATACAAATAAAAGAAATCTCCAAACATCTCCATTTCTCTTCCAATCCTCTCACCATAAGTGAGAGTGAAGACATTGATTTAAGCAAATACAAAGCCATAATCACAACAAAAACAAAGGACAAATAAATAATTGAATATAGATCTGCAGGTGATATTTTTAGCTAAAGTACTAGTTATACTATTTCCCCTACCACTCAACCATATTTACAAAATAAATAAACATTGATAGCCCTTTTTAGTCCCTGGCTCCCTGCCTTTGAAGGTGGATACTAATGTTTTTTATCCACTTTTTCAATCAGTTTGCAGGTTGGAAATCGTGCCATCATAAATGAGAAAAGAAATAGAAAATATGCCATGGTTTGCTGTCATTTCATTTTCCAGATTTTTTTTTTCTGTTTTTTCTTTTTTCTTTATTTTTCTATTTGAAAATAAGGATATTTGTTTTTGCCAATCTGTTTCCAAATATTTTTTACATCTTCCACTATTTATGTTTTGGCTTTTGCAAATTTTCTATTTTTTTTATCAACAACACATGAAAAGTTGCATGATGTCGCAGTTGGTGTCCTTAGAACAATTCACGTGTCTGATGTGTGCTTACACATTTGCATACATGCCTACTGGGGTCAGTCACATAATTCCATCCCTCAATGAGTGCACCGGGTATAATTCGTTTAGGACAAAAATGTTAAGTTAGATATTTTCAAGCTAAACCATCTCATTGTCCATTTCTATGTATGGGGAATGTGAGAAGGGTCGAAAGGTTGCAGAGGTAGATATAATTTCATTTGTGTTAGGGGAAACAAGATTGAGATCTAACTGTGTTTCTAGGGGTGTCATTGCTAGAAAGATGCTTAGAATGGACCCATTCAATTACAAGGTGGGAGGACCCTGTAACAACCAAGCTGTAGTTAGCAAATCGGCAATTAGTATTGGTGAGACACTGTGTGCAAGACAATAGAATGATGCAGCGTGTCCAATCCATTAAGCACCATAGGTTTTTTTAATTGGGAGTCGCTGAGGGTCTAGAAACACTAGACGAACCATAGGTCGATGTAATAGTCATTTGGGTGTGATGCCAAGTCCTCCTATTGTTGCTCAAGCGATTTCTGCGAAGTGAAAGAAGACACTTCAAAGCTTTTATATATATGTGCAATGATTTAAATCTGTATATTTTATACAAACTTTTACTTGTTTCTTAAATTTTAGATTCTGTACACCAATATATGTGGTGAATTATTTGGTATACTTTTAACAACAACTTAGGTTTTTAATTTCTACTTCTAGTGAATTTAAAAAGTTAATATTTGTATAGAAATTCTCTGTATATTTATTTAATCCCAAATTCTTTCTGATCTAGCATCTTCATGGTCTATTACAATCTTACTCATTCTATACACTACAGAGTAATCAAAAAATCTAATTGTTACCACAAACATGGACATGACTTTCCATGCTATTATTGGAGTACACTTGTATGATCCTCTTTGGGAACTGTCTTATCTCAAAAACCTAATTTTGACTAAATTTGGTGGCTTCCATAGTTGCAGCAATAAGATTGGGATTGAGCATTGCAAAATTAATTTGTACAGTTCAGATCTGCATAGAGCACAACAAATCAAGCTAAGGAAGTTCAATTAGTTTTATTTGGGTCACCCAAAATTTTATTAGATAAATCAGAAATTCTATTTGTGAATAAGTGTAACAACTACACAATCTACATCTCAGAATGTTTGACATATTTTCCAAGCTCTTGGACATATTGCATTTGCATATCCATATCCATATTTTCTCATTGCCATAGAGCGTTTCTGTTATTTTTTGCATTAGGCAGGGACTCAAGCTTCTCTACTATTTTTTTATTAGATAGGGACTCAAGCTACAGGGCAACCCTTGTTATTTCTGGTTAAGTTCTTTAAGCCTTCTTGCCCAGAAAATTTGCAAACAAAATTGAGGAAGAAACATGAATTCATAACAGGAAAATTTCAATCTATGGAATAACGTTGTGGCATAAATGTGGATTGTGGGATAAGTCACTTAAGAACTACGACGAACTACAACTTAAACACAACAAAATTCACGCTTTGCCCGAGAAACCTAATTTTAACATAGAAAATACTGCAGCAATGACAATACTAAAGGTATGGAGTCGTTTAATTCTAACATTTGTAGCAAGAGCACAAGACTACAATGGTGGGTGCCAGCATTTATACATCAGATCCATTAATTTGTTCAGCTCCTCATAGCTTCAACCTATATTTAATGAAATTCAGGGCGGTCAGAGTGAAAGTGCAAATGCGTTCCAGCTACTATTTTAGCATTGATTTGATATTGTATTGCTTGTAGATTTGATTTTATAATATTTGATTTCTATTGCTGGAAAATTTGATTTTTATTGCCTGAAGATTTGATTTTGGAAGATTTGGTTTTGAATGGCTTTTCTATGCAAGTAGCCAACAACTTGCAATCAGTTGATTCGATCTGTCCACCGCTTGATGTGAGACAACTTTCTGGGTGAAAGGCGGTAGAAAATATACCCTGTCAGAATAGAAAACAAGGACCAGCAAATTGTTTAAGGGATAATTTTTTAGCTTGTATTCAGGGACGTTTACCGACATAGAAACCAGTTTTGTGGCATGAGATAGGTTTCAATGTGAAACCTCACGCTATATAGCCTATCGGCTAAACATACACAACAATATCATATAGAGAGCCTAACTGCTCACATATAAAATACTATTGTGCATATGGAAGATGCACACAGTAATATAATGTAGTGAAGCCTATTGAAGTGTTTTTACAAATTGTTTCTCAAATGTTGCTTACAAAATCAGATATACAACTGAAAAACTTGTCATTGTGATAGCAGTAGGTCTTTACAAAGTAACAGATAGCAGAAAAATAATTTTCTTTCTGATCAATACCACTCTAACTTCTGAAAGCCTTCAATGTAGTATATAAACTGTATAACGTTCTTTAACTGAAGAGAAATAGTTTGCTCCATAACTGTTGCTAGATTCTCAGCAAATAACAGAATGATAATAATATTGTTGAAACAATGTAGCTTCGGTAAGATAAATGATTGAATGAGAGATAAATGAAGTCTCTCATTCAATCATCTATCCTATTGATAAATCTACATGCTAATGGTAGACATCATAATCATCTTTATAAGCATTTCTATCATCGATCGAGATATGATCGTATTTGCTATGCAGTGGTTTCATTTATATGCTGTGATTGTAATCGGTTCTGCATATCTATTGTAGTTGTCATATGACAACACTAATTAGTGTTGTCATATGATAACTACAATAGCCTTCAAAAGGGCTAAATACTCTATTGAGTCTGAAATCTATGCTCCATCTTCAGACCTAGAAGAGGATCCCACTCCTGAGATTCAGAGGGAGTGTTTAGAAGAAAATGAAGTACAAATTCCTCCCCAAGAAATCCCTAAGAAAAGACCTCTATGGGCTCACAAAACAATGGAGGATGCAAGGGACTTTGCAGCTCCTTCAGGGACTTTTAGAGAAAGTAAGAGGCCCCGAAGATTTTCTAGCTATGTAGCCCTTATGAATGATCTCTCCAAATCAGAACCCTCTAGTGTACCAGAAGCTCTTAAACATCAAGTTTGGAAAGATGCAATGTCTGAAGAATATACATCCATACTTAACAATGATGTGTGGGAAATTGTTCCTAGGCCAAAAGGGAAATCCGTTGTTTCATCCAAGTGGCTGTTCAAAATCAAACATGCCGCAGATGGTAGCATAGAGAAACACAAAGCCGGATTTGTTGCTCGGGGATTCTCATAGAAAGAAGGGATAGATTATGATGAGACATTTGCTCCAGTTGCTAGGTACACCTCAGTCAGAGTAGTATTGGCCATTGTAGCAGCCAAAGGTTGGAAAGTCCATTAGATGGATGTGAAAACTGCTTTCTTGAATGGTAAATTGAGGAAGTCTACTTAGAACAGCCAGAAGGGTTTGAGATCCACAATGCAGAGACACATGTGTGCAGATTAAAGAAAGCCCTATATGGTTTAAAACAGGCTCTGAGGGCTTTGTATGAAAGAATTGACAGCTATCTTCTGGGATTGGGATTCTCAAAGAATGATGCAAATCTGAATCTACACTTCAAGAAAGTCAAAGGTGATATGCTGATATTGATCTTATATGTTGTTGATCTTATATGTTGTTGATCTTCTGATTACAGGAGATCACCTTATTGGACAATGTAAGAAAGACCTTGAAAAGGAGTTTGATATGAAGGATTTAGGCCTTCTACATTACTTTCTTGGATTGGAAGTTTGGCAAAACTCTGACAGTATTGTGCTTAATCAAGGAAAATACAACTTAGACATATTGAAGAGATTTGGTATGATGAACTGCAGACCCATGTCTTCTCGTATGGAAACTAATCTTCACAAACTGAAGGAGGCAGCAACATATTCCCCATTGGTAGATCCCACTCTCTACAGACAGATGATTGGATCGTTAATGTACCTGGTCAATACTAGACCTGATATTTGTTATCCAGTAAATGCCTTGAGCCAGTTCATGTGTGAACCTAAGGAGATACATCTTATGGCTGTGAGACATTATGAGATACCTTGAAGGTACTCTTAACTATGGACTCAAGTATGAGAAAGTTGATTTGGATCTTCATGGGTTCACTGATTCAGATTGGGCTGGAAGCGTGATTGACAGGAAAAGCACCTCAGGATGCTGCTTCAAAAAAGAGGGATATGGAGATCCAAATACATAGAGATTCCTTACCACTATGTGAGAGATATGGTGAATTGGAACGTGATTCAGTTGCAGTATATCAGTATAGGAGACCAGACAGAAGACATACTAACCAAGCCTCTATCCAGAGTAAAAGTTGAACACTTCAAGAAAGGACTTGGTATGATTGAATTGTAATTTGCTTTATAATCTGTACTAATATATAAGATGTTTAATGTGTAAACTTCTTTTGTCGTGTTATGACTTTATGGGCTCCTCCCCCTGTGTCCATTTCTAAGAGGTGACGATTTTTTAGATAATGAACACTTGTATTGAACATTACAAGTTGAGGATCTTGTACTGTTGATATCATGCTGACTTGATATCATCTTGACTCATGGATGTGCCATGATATGTTATGGTAGACATTATGTGACGTAATGTTAGTGCACATACCATAACCTAGATATAAGGGAATTTAATATTCTCAAATTATTTTATATCCAAGGTATCGCGTGTTATGCGATACTGATATCACGTGCTATGTGATATCTCTATATCACGAGATGATGTGATATATTTCTGTATCACGTGTTATGTGATACATCATGTCACGAGCATATGTGACTTGATCTTTTGTATTACGAGGTCATGTAATACATTCTATTATGAGAAATGTGATGCTATATAATTAGATGATTATTTCAATGTTTACATAGATCTCCATTTATCTTCCCTAGCTAAGAGGGAGTGTTGAAACAATGTAGCTTCGGTAAGATAAATGATTGAATGAGAGATAAATGAAGTCTCTCATTCAATCATCTATCCTATCGATAAATCTACATGCTAATGGTAGACATCATAATCATCTTTATAAGCATTTCTATCATCGATCGAGATATGATCGTATTTGCTATGCAATGATTTCATTTATATGCTGTGATTGTAATCGGTTCTGCATATCTATTCTAGTTGTCATATGACAAAACTAATTAGTGTTGTCATATGATAACTACAATATTTATCGTTTTAACATATTTTTGCTCTTATACTGATCCATAATCGGGTTGCATTTACCATCGATTACCATGAAATAGCATTAAGAATAAACCGATTAGTGATCAGTTAATGATAACTAAAATTGCATTAGAAACTAACCGATTCATTATCGGTTACAATGATAATCAAACCGCATTAAATCACAAACCGATTGGCATCGATTATCATTTGTTATGTATCGGCATTTATATTAACCGATAGTTATCGGTTTGCATTATGAAGAGGCACCACCCTTGATCAAGACATGTCTTGATCGGACATGTCATGAAACATGTCCGGTCAAGGCATGCCTTGATCTTACAAGGCAATGCCTATATATATGTGCCGTGAAGAATGCTGGAGAAATATCGAAATCAATAAATATTATCTACAGCCACCTGCAAAAAAAGAAGTTTCAGTTCATAATCAGAAATAACTAGAGAGCATACATTAATAGCATTGAATATTGTCTAAGGAATTAAAAGAAAGACAAAATCCTTAACATTCCACTTTTGAACATAAATTTGAATACTTTTACAAATATCCTTGCAGAAAAATGATAATATCATCTGTCCATCACATTTGTATAGAACTTAACAATAATGCAGTGTTATGTGTGCCGAATTGAAAAACTGCCTTCATAACAAAAGCATTAACTTGAACTAGGGTTATTTAGACAGAAAAACAAAGATAAGAGTTCAAGAGCACTCGTATCACGACACATAAGATATTCACAAAAGAAAAATTGCAAACCCGAACTACCCCACAAAGATTTTCTAAACAGAGACTGATTAACTTTACAAAACAAATACTAAAACCCTAAACTGTAATATATGACAGAATGAATACAACCAATACAAAGTAATACCATGCTAGGGTTTCAACATAAAATGAATACATAATACCGTTTTGATTACTGTCAAGAAATAATTGTATGTACAACAAAACAGTAACCAAGATTTGTATAAGCAAGACAAAGTATAGTAATGGCTACCCATAACACACTCAACACAAACTGTCTGGCAAGAAAATAGATCAACTCTTTGCTTAACAAAAACACACCAAACAACTGACAGGTAACATGACTATAAACAATGCTAAATTGAAATCCAACAAGGATTTAGGGAGCAAAAACACCTGGAATAGATGGAAGACTGAAAAACTGTCCATGCCGCCACATACCATGTGCTTCTATACTGCCTTCAAGCTTGAAATCACATCATTCACTGTTCCTGTCATCGCTGCATAACAAATCCTAGCTGTGTGTTCCCGTGCCCTAGCTCAAGAAAGGGCAATGAAATATAAAACATGCTTTATCAAAAATGAGCTCGATATACCTTGTTTTTACTTTTATGTTATATGCCTTTAACCTCGGTAACCGCAACCCATATCCCATTCAAGATGCATTTTGGTGGGATATTTTAACAAAACAACTTAATATGCCTGCCAAGTCCTAGTGATTTAACATATCATCTTTTCATGCCTTAGGAGCTTGTAATGCCATTTTTGAGAGAGTACAACAACTTTTATGCCTGAGTCATTTAGACTTTGATTTAAGCATCATTAACCACTAGACATTAGGAGCAACATTAGAATCATTATAGGATAGACCTTCTCATAAAACTGTAATATCAAATCATTGTGATAGTGAAGTGTACCAAGTGAAAAGTCCACCATATTACCTTGAAATTTTGACTTTAATGCCAACACATGCCAGAGGGGATAACAACATGACCTGTAGGCATTCAACTAATATGCTGAGGTATGTGCAAAGAATTAGAAAATTTTGCTTTTTTCTGGTTTAAGTAAAGAACACGTTTTTTTTTTTTTGCATTAGAAAAGCAGCTAAATGTTTCATTCAAATGTTTGCCTCGCTAAATAAGTCTCATTTTTTATTTAATTAAAGTTATTTTGGATTTTCTAAAATAACATGCAGCATTGTAATTCATGCATTGATTGACTTTGCTCATGGTGGTGGATCACATAAAGAAGCTTTGATCCTTATGTTCTATACTTCCTGATTTTGGTAGGTGTCCACTTTTATTTCACTTGACTAAAAACTTTTGGACACCACTGATTTTTGTGTGAAGTTGTTCCAGAAACTTAATAATTTCAATGTATGTTTCAACAAGAATATTTTGCTGGCTGTATACTGTATAGCATCACTCAAGAGTAATTTGATTTTTAATGTTGGCAAGACATTCATGCTAGGACTGTGTGGCATTTGTAGTTTTGGTAGAACATCTTTGTTGTTGATAATTTAGATGTTTCTTCAGGGAGATGTGTCTTAAGCAAGGTAGATGTGTTCTACAGGCTGATAGCTTTTGAATGCTTCAGGGTGCTTTGAGGGAATTAACTTGTTTAATGCTTTATCACATTTAATAAGTCAAGATTCTAGAATGATGTTAGTGGCAAGTATAGTTTTTCATCACGATGTAAATTTTCTAATTGTTGAATGACATATTGCTAATTGGTTTTATTTGCAATAGAGGGTGGTGATTTGAATGGACTAAAATTGGAAGAAATCAAAGCATATTTGCGTAAGCATGGACTGAGGATAACTGGTACCAAGTCAGTTTGTATTCAGCGTGTGCATGAGCATAGGAAGTAAGCCTTTTTACTACATCTCTGCTTTGATGTGCTTGGTTTGTTCTTGTGTAGCTTTAATTACTCATTTCCCTGTAGTTTAGCTTTTTTGGTAAACAAGAGCTTTTCTTTATTATATATGGAATATTATCACAACTGTTTGCCAATCCATGTGCATTAGTGCTTCAGAATGCTTTTCTTTGCATGGAACAACTTACGTTGAATATAATTTTGAACTAATCTGTTAGATTGCATTTCTCTGAGTTTGTGAAGATTAAAATTTGTGAGGTCTTGACATTGTTCAGAAATAGCATTATATTTTCCCAAATCCAGAATCTAAGTTGCTTGGGAATACTCCTAAAGTGCCTTTAATGTTCTTCTGCAGTTCAAGTTGATTACAAGTTACACCATCAAATTAAGTCCTCTGTTCCACAGTAAACGAGAATGACAAATTGTGAATAAGCAGCGTTACTTGTATGTGGAGGTGAATAGGGTGTGGATGTGTCCAAGCAATTATAAAGTTCATTTTTCAAATTTTAGGTTCATCAATGCAAGTTTGATTTTGCAACTTTTATTAATTATAATCTATGTTCTACTAAGTTTCTGGAATGGGGATGGCAAGGGATGACAAAGGGGAGGGCTATATAAAAAATAGGGAAATTTGAAATATTCATATGATAACATTGATATGGCATTCATTCTATTGCATATACATTATAGAATCCTTGATACACAACATTGGAGTGAAATGCGAGTCGAATAGATTAGCTTTAATAAATGTCAATACTTAAGATTTATTTTCTTCCTTAATTCATTGTGAATGTGCATATGATACGAAACTAATAGTAATACAATAAAATACCCAAAGGCTGCAAGTTTAAACTACAAATGTCAACATGACAAAGTAACAAAAAAATAGTGATAGAAAGTATGAGGCTGTCTCTAATCGACATTTGCCAACCTACATCAAAATTGGAGTTTGATTTTGAGTCATTGCCACTATAGGGGACTGCCTCATCTAATGGAATTCTCACCAAACTCTCTTGTGTCTCCTCATCAATCTGGGTGGTGTCTTTTGGATCAACATTCCATTATAAAGTTGGCATCCATTGATACTCTAAAAGTTTGATGATTTTGGAGTCGCAAAGCATTTGCACGGTCACCAACTTCTTTTCTTGTCTCGAGATTAGCATATTCCTCTTGACATAGTGAATGAAGTTGTATGTGGACCAATTCCTCTTTGTAACAAAGAAACTAGCAAACTGCTAAAGGAGGCAAATAGCGAGCTTCTTCAACTCTGGTGTATCCTTGTTTTGCCATTTTCACCATCCAATATGATTAGTTTGAGCTAATGTAGCTCTGTCTATCTTTGCCTTTGGTTTGCTAAATGTTGGACCCCAAAGATTAGTAAAGGCAAGCCATTGTGTGTGAAGTATACTTGATTCCTCAATTGAGTACATCTTTCAAAGAGCCTTAATTAACCCTTCTTTCACCTCCTCATCATCACAAGGAGGCTATCTACCAGCTTTTGGTGCATACAATTTGAGATTCAGAGCGAAGTCTGCTATATGAAGCAGAGTGTTTGTAATGTTTCGTTGTTGCTTCACATTGGGCTTAATATGTTGCTCATATAATTCCAAAACAAGATCTTTGTTGCAAATTACTTGCTTCATTTTTCTAAACATGTTGTCAAATGTCTTAAAAGTCTCTCCAAAACTAGGAGAGTTTGTATCAACATATCCAATGACATCTACAATAGGCGAATTGAAGGAGCAAATTTTTTTGCAAACAAAATTTTCAAAAAAGACAGTTTGAAATCAGAATTATAAAATTAATTATAAAATCAGCAATCAAATTATCAATAAATTCAGCAAGTTATCAGAAATCAGCAATTTCTTACTTCATAGTGGACCGCAAATCATTATTAAGAATTTTTTGTTTAAATGTTTTTTCCTTTCGTAGGGTTTGTAATAGACCACCTGCTCCACTTTGAATTATCCATCATCAATTGTAGAGCTTTCTACACCTCAAGCATCCTTGCAAGAAAAATGAAATAATTGGCATACCTTGTCACCATAGGTTTGAGGAATTCCTTCTTTGGAAAAGTCTTTAGGAGAGCAAGGCGTGGTGGTTGCAAATAAACATTTGAATATCTCTAGCTTTTGCCACCACTTGTCGCACCCAATCTATCTTCCCCATGTCTTTTAGTGTGTTTAACACATAAACACAAGGGGTTTAAAAAAGATGTGCTTGTAAGCACCTTCCACCATCATGCCGACTAATTTGCACGTGTCGAAATAGTGACCATTTGTATGACATTTGAGGCCCCAACCTCCTCTATGAATCTCTCAAATATGAAATTGGAGGTTTGCATCTTTGTGCTTTCCATAACAAACGATAGCTCTAAAAAAATGAGAGCCAACTAAACATTTGAATATAATGTTGATGAGTGGCCAATGTCTAATACCAGTCCATCTATCCATGACAATAGAGAAACCCATCCGAATCCAACTCTATCTCATGTCTTCCAGCACCAAACTCACCTTGGAATATTCTTTGTCAAGGAGGGTAGTGTATAGTTTATGTGTTCCATGTGGGTTAATAAGGGACCAAGAGAAGCTACATCTTTGATCATTTGTTTGAAGGAAAGAGAAATTGATACATGGAATAGCATGACATAGGTATAGAAATTTGGCAATGGAAGACTGCCACATCCCGTGTCTACATATTGAACAAACCTACAAATGTCCCCACTTTCTCACTAACAACAATATTTCTCTTTCCTTTTGTAGGGGAATTGCTGTATAAGGCACCCTACATGTGTATATTAGGTAGGGGAACTGCTGTATAAGGCACCCTACATGATCATATTGAGTAGGGGAACTGTTACATAAGACACCCTACGTGATCATAACAAGTCGGGGAACTGTTACATAAGACACCCTACATGATCATAACAAGTAGGGGAACTGTTATATAAGACACCCTCCATGACCTTAATGAGTAGGGGAACTATTGTATAAGACACCCTACATGATCATGCTTGAATAATTAAACAAGACACCCTATCAACCATGTATGATAGCATACAGTATTGAGGTTGTCTTGATCATAAATTATCACTGATTCTGTTATATAAGTCTCTTTTATGCTCTACTTAGTCATTTTGTAATATCCCTTGGCTAATTTGACCCTGTTTTGCTTATTTGAACCCGAAGGAATATTTTCAAACACTTTGTATGCGAAGTTGTAGCTTGCAGTTAGGAATTTCAGTTTGCTGTGTATGCTCTTAAAATCAAGTAGAAATGATGCAAATGCTTTGAAATGAATGTCAAAAGATCCAACAATGAGCTGAGAATGAAATTCACTTGTTTTTACTCTTTTCAAATGCAAATACATGAGTTCCAGAGGTAAAATACATACCTACAGCCAAGTAGCATTTCTACAAACACTTGGCATGTAAACTAATGTGCATCTATAGCAAGCTATCATGACTGATATGACAATGCAAACTACATCTAAAAGACATTAAGAACCTGGTGTAAATAAGTGCCCATATCTAATGAAGAGGTGACAATATTAACTCATGCAATGAGTACTCCTTGATGCCAAAGTACTGTAGCGTTTTACTGTTCACATGTACTGTAGCAGCAAAAAGAAAGACTTGAAATCTGATCAACGATGGCTGCCAATGAAGAATACAGGTCTGCTTGTTAAGGAGTCTTTAATCTGCAATGTTTGCCCTTTTAATTTGCTCTCAAACCCTGCTGTAACATTCTGGGATAAATATGCAGCTGATAATATGAATTTGTTTGCAGACTCTAGCTGCCATTATGCTAAAAACATGAATTAACAACTTGCAATAAACTCCATGGTGATTCTTGATTGAAACCACCTCACAATGGTGCTAACCACCTCACAATGGTGCTTGGGTTTCCGTCCAACACCAAGAAATCCAAGGGACTTCGTCCTTAGAACAGTCCAGTCACTGAATATCAGCAACAATGGAGGAATAACTCAATATAATATTCTCATAACATGCCTCAAATGAAAGGATAGCCTTGTTTATATAGCTTCTCAAGTCAGTGAATGCTTTTACTTTTAGCAATGTGGGATAAAACATTCTTTACTTCTAATTCCTCCTTATGAAGTAGCTTCTCGAACAAGTTGGAGAGCTTTATGAATTAAAGTAACTTAATATGGTCAATTTATAAAGTCACTTTATGAAAATAACTTAAATACATTTTAACCCCCACCTTATGTCAACATATCATAAAGTCATTTAATGCTATAATGGCCCCACTCTTAATGACATTTTATAAAGTTAAATAATAACTTTATAATATAACCATTAGCGAATAATAACATTAAATGTCTTTATAATTTTAATATCTCATTAATTACTCATTATCTCTCTATCTGAACCTAGAGGTCAACCATTGTTCCCACTACGCATCCAACTGCCTTATTAAAAATAGTAAGGGTCCCTCTCGATCAAATACTAACTTACTATAAATAGTAAATGTGTGAAACAGAGTCAAACGAAGGCCAAACTGAACTAAACGAAGATCAATCCTGAACACTTCTGACCTCCCAAATGGGAATAAGCCTCCTGCACTGCCAACTGGGACCCTCTAACCGTCAGTCTTAGCCTACGAGGGCCAATAATAGGCTAATCCAATCATAAACCATATCATCCCAAAAAGGGGACATTACACATTTCTACATAGTCTTTACATGGTTATTTCTTTATTTAATTTGTATGTATCTTTCTGACCTTTTTTTTGCAAGTCATCTACACCAGAGGCTAAGGTATTTCCCTAAACCCTTAACCTAAGAACTAAAAAACCATAATTAAAGCACTTAATAAATAGGGGACATTACAACAATTACCACTACCACTACCCACCATAGAGGGGCACTTGCATAGTTGATTGTGTTGGCATTGTTAAATTAATATTGTAATAATTAGCTTATGTTGGCCATTTAAGTCGTTTAGTTAGTTTTTAGTAACTTTCTATTCTGTAAGTCAATTATTATTTAGAATCTTTCTATTTTGTCTTTAGTTCTCAATCGTTTCGTTATGGAAAGATCCTTTGTAATTTCTTATACAAGGATTATTCCTCTCCTTTGTTTATATAACAATCTGTAGTCACATAAATCTGTCCATTTAATTAAATGAATATTTACTATTTATTTGATTAATAAATCCACTAGCCAACAGTTAATTAAATTAACATTTAATTAATTCATCTTCAACCATTCTCCTACTAATTAAATAAATTATTCAATTTATTATAATTAATTCATTAAACCAAATTCACAATCAATTAAATGAATAAATCCTATTTATTTAATTTAATTCCCTTTCCTCTTTTAAATAAATAATTAAAACATTTATTTAAATCATTAAATCCCCCCCACTTGCATTCTCCTACAAATGCAAGTTGCAACCACAATTGAAATAAATTAATTTTATTTTAATTAAAATCCTATTTTCCCTCACCCACCAAATCCACTTGCAATCCTAAATCTCCTTCTAGACCCTTCTAACCACTTTCTAATCATTTCTAATTAGCCTAATCCATCTCCTAAATATTGTCACATTCCTAAGCAACTTGAAGTCACTTCTCAAAGCCTTCAAAGTCTTTGAAAAGCATTTAATGCTTTATGTGTTCAACAAACTAACCTCTAAAGTCTTCCAAACCACTAATGGCTCTTAGATGACCATTAATGGCTCTTACATAACATTTATGGTTAAATCCACTTGCCCCCATGGTTAGAGACTTTACCTCTAACTCAACCCTCATTTAACCCATGGGTCTCTTCAAGCATTTATTGTTTTAACCATGGTTATCCTCACTAACTCTTGCACAAGAGTTTATCCATTGGATAAAGACATCATTTATTGGATAATGGCTTTATTCATTCAACTCAACATTAACCTTACCTCCCAAGTTAACCCTCAAGTCATGTCAAACATTTAATGCTTATTCCCTCTCCTCTCAACCCATCTCATGTTGACATTTGTCATCCTAGGATTGGGTTGAAAGCCCTCACATGGATCATAAACCCCTCAATCCCGACCCTTGATGAGATTACTCAATCTCAACCCTCCATTGCTCCATTTTACCTATAAATAGAGCTCATTTCTTCATAATCCAGATCCTGAAATCTTGTATGCATCTAACTTATAGTGAAATTTAGAGAGCATTTAGCATGATCATCTACATTTGTCTTTTTGGGCTAAAATTAATATTAGATAGTTAGATAATATCTTGTTTTAGCTTGTTCACATTTTCATTCTCATAATCATCCATTCTACAATCTTGAACCTCCATAAGACATCTAGAATAGTGCAAAAAGCTATTGAGAGCTACACTCATTTGGGAACTTGGAGAGGAGAGGAACAAGGGAGGAGAATCTACAAGTATGGTGGAGGGCATTTTGAGATGCCTTATTGCATTTGTTAGATTTATCAAGCTTTCTATTTTATGTTTTGTGTCTTTCTTGATATGCTTGCTTAGGATAGAGTTTGATTTGTGATTTCTAACACTAACACTTGATTTGTTGCTTGTGTGTTTTGTGTTTGTCTTGACAATATCCTAACAATCCTTTATGTAGAGCATCATTTGGTGAACCTGACGTGAAGACCATTAAGTTCAAAGGCTTTCATCAAAATAAGGAAATTTTTCTATCTCAATAGACAAATTTTTGTATCACACAGAACCTTCTTGCGGCATATGCGTCTATATCTTCAAGGAAAAATCAACGAGTTCGATAAAGAGCCCTTGAACAACAGAGCTTTTACTCAGTATAGAGCTTTGAGTTATCATAAAAACAAAGGAGGCAAAATCAACCCTGCTTTCTTTCCAGACATCTGCATTACATATAACATAGCTCGGGAAGAACCACCAACCCCTGAGCAAGAAGAGGAAGAATTTGTCCCATTTGTAACACAAAGTTTTTATTGAAGTTCCCATTCTATCCACTCTCACATTCGTACATCATCAATCCATCTCAACTCTCGAAACATAAAAAGGTCTTGTCCTAAGTTCTTTTCAGATATTGCTTAAAATCAAAACAACACATCACTTTTTAGAGTGTCTCTACATCTAGGATAAACTCATCCTAAGAGGCATTTCTACGCAGGTTAAAACTAGTCTATGAGTGCATCCTCTCATTACTAGATAGCTTGGTTTGTAACACATCTCAGACCTTGCTATACCTTATCATATCAACATTGTTAACAATACAAACAAAAACAATTCATAAAAGGACTTTGGTAATATCAAACCTTTAGTGTTAGAGATCCATATGCTAGACACTTCACAAAACATTTATCTTTCATTCCATCACCAACTCATAATCCACTTTCACCAAACTTCAAAAACAACTTTCAAACAAAATGGCTCAAACCAGATCGAGAACTAGACAACTAGAGATCGAAGAAGAGGAGGATGAAAATCTCAATGAATTTCAAGAAGCCATTGGAGGAAATGCAAATGATGAAAATCCTAGTACTCCCACTCCTGAAGCAATAGAAAGGGCACAACACAACCCCCTCTTCAATCGATTTTTTGATGAAATCCTCAAAAACAACGCCGATGCTCATTTTTTGAGACTTGCTCAAGAGGGAGGCAAACTACCCTTTGATTTTGATACCACACAGTTACGGCAAACATCGGAACACCATAGCCGTAATAAGGGTGGAAGAGGTCGAGATAACTTCAGATATGACCTTAATCAAGGAAATCCCCCACCTCCTCCTAACGACATAGGCATGTTGAGGCAACAAATCGAGAATCTAGCCCAACAACTCCACAGTGGTGTGAAAACTACCTCGTTTTCACTTAATGATATTTGTCCCTATCCCTTTGATAGGAATCTACATATGCCACCTTTTCCACGAGGGTTTGAAACATCTAAGTTTGAAAAGTATCGGGGAAAAGGAGACCCTAGAGATCATGTCAGGGAATTTCACTCAGCTTGCCTAGAAGTGGCATATGAAGACACATCTAATGCGCCTCTTTCCTCAGAGTTTGGGAGGGACAACCACACAATGGTTTTCCTGTTTACCAGGCGGCATTAGGACATTCGAAGAACTAGTCCAAAAGTTCATCGCACATTATTCACACAACATAGAACACGATGTAACCATGGCAGATCTGTGCAATACCAAATAAATCCAAGGGAGCTATTTTCAGCTTTCCTGCAACGGTGGAGACAACTATCTAGTAGACGTTCTCTTCATCTACCTGAACGAGAGCTAGTGGAAATATTTATTTCCAACTTGAACGATGAAATGGAATTTCACCTAGACATGAAAGGCACAGAGTCCTTTGATGACATGATCACCCAGGGATTAAAATGTGAACGAGCCCTTATCAAAAAGGGACTTATCAAGATATATAATGAACCAAAAGATGGCCCTCGCCCGCGTTTTAACAGTGATAAACCCAACTTCTGGAATAAAAACAAAAACATCGTCAATGGTGGGGTTGTAGATGCAAGAACCATCAAGAGTGCACAACCTATGGTCCGATTTGCGGGGCAAAATCCCCCTCCTAAAAACAACACGGTTGCTCTTCCACAAAATCAAGGTCGCAATGCACCGCAAGAGGAACCAAGACAACGACAACAAAATTATAAACCAAAACGTACATACACTCCCTTAGGGGAACCTATCAAAACAGTGTTACGTCAGTTGGTCTCTTCAAATCTGGTGACCTTACCAAAGACATCTAACTATGAACCTCAGGTCAAACCTCCATGGTGGAGAGATGATGAACATTGCGAATTCCACCAAGGGAAAAGGCATAAAACAAGTAACTGCCATAGAATGAAAGATCTTGTTCAAGATCTTATTGACCGAGGAGAGATTGAAATCGAAGGACACGACCCAAAAACCTCAAATAATGATCATCTCATGTTTAAGAATCCTCTTCCATCACAAGATCAAAGGGGTCCTTCCCCTTCAGGGCGAAACACAGATACAACCGATTATACATGAGCCACCTATAATTATACTGTAAATCACCTATATGATGCCAATGAACAAATTGCACCCCTCACCATCAAAGATCCCAACCCTACCTGCAATGTTGTTACGCGTCATAGCAAGATCACCATTAAAGTAGCTCCACAAGGCAAAACATCCATCCCAAAGCAGTATAACCTTGTGGAATAGTTAGATAAGACGCTCGCACTTATATCCATCTTAGAGCTTTTGCGCCTATCCTCGTCTCATAAAACAATCTTGGATCAAGCTCTCCAAGAGGCGTCAGTCCCTGCCAATCTAAATACATATCAATTTCAAGCTATGGTTGGTAATCTGAGGTCATCACTATGTCTCACTTTCTCTAAAAGCGACAATACATCCTTCCAACAACCACATAACGCCTCACTCCATATTGAAGGATTTATCAACCAACACAGGATCAAGCAAGTCTTGATTGACAATGGCGCCGGTCTGAATATATGTACTTTACAATTGGTCACAACATTAGGATATGCAGTTGAATCAGTGGACCCCCGCAAAAAGATAACCATAAAAGCCTATGATGATGCAGAGCGTTCTCCCAAAGGAGTTGTTGTGTTACCAATCCGATTGGGCCCAGTGGTGAAGCACATCATATGTCAAGTTTTGGACCTTCCTCTGTCGTATAATTTGTTGTTAGGAAGACCTTGGATACACGCCATGCAAGCCGTTCCATCCACCTATCACCAGTGTATCAAGTTTCCTCATAACGGTGTAGAAATTACAATCCTTGGTGATGCAAATCCATTTGCATATTGTAACAATATCAACCATCAACCAGAGATTACCGTTCCTAACAACAGAGAAGCTATCCCATCCACCTCATATGTTAGTCCAACCCCTCTTTCTAGCTCAATCACCCCTATACCAAAGCAAGAGAAGTTGAAAATGAAAATGGCTGAGGAAGGTCCTGGGGAATATAATCTAAGCCAACTCTTTTGTGTTGGGCAATTACCCACTTCTCCTAGAACTTATGGCAAGCTTCAAAGGTTACTTCAACCACCACTGGTCAAGCCAGCATGCACTTTGGCGCCTTTTGTCCTTGGTAAAAGTCAGGAAGAGGAGACCCAAGATGAGGACCTAGCAGAATGGATCTATAAAGACCCTATCACCACGGAAATCCCACAGGCTAAGCTTCCTACAGATCAATATGGCAAAGGTTTTACCATTATGCAAAGAATGGGCTATGATGGTTAGAGTGCTTTGGGACCTTGCAAGCAAGGATGACACGAGCCGTTGCAGCCAAAATTAAAACCTAAAGATAACAGTGGATTAGGTTTTCAAAAGGAGGCTCTTCCTAAGCTTAGATTCAAAGGGAAACCCAACAAACCTCTATATCAGCCTAATACTCTAAAGATGCCACCCTTGATTATATCAGCAACACCAAGAACCGCACCAACTACCCCAATAAGGCTGAGAATCCCATCAATACCATCCACAACACCCATCATCCCACCAATCAAACCAACAACCCCATCAGCAGCAACAACCGCATCAACAACACCATTAGCAGTATCAGAACCCCAAGTAGTATCGACAGCACTGATAATTCCGTCAGAAACAACAGATTCAACAACACCGATACTCCCAATATTAGATTCAATGATACCAATAATCCTCCCCACAACACCAACCATTCCATCTCCAAAAGTACATCAGCGGATTACACTTGTAGTGTTCAACTCAAAAGATATCCCGATTTGGTATAGTAATCGGATACTAGAAAGCGACTCAGAGACCGACTCACATGAGTGGGAATTTGATTCCGTACATCTCAATACTTCAGATGAGGAAGACACATCACCACCTCCACCTCGCAAAGAAATCCCTATTTCCGGAGAAGCACAAATTAAAACCTCTTGGGTTCCTGATCTGGAAACACCTTCCATAGACCCTACGTCACATCCTACGCCTGATTCTGACAGGGAGAGTACCATCAACGACCTTCACCACAATGTCTTAACCCTCACTGACACATCTCATGAACTTAACCTGATCGATGAGGTAATGCCCATTATCCATCTTGAACTCATCGAATGGAACCAACCTAATCCCCCATGCCTTGACCAATTCCAAAACGATGAGGCGATCATTAACTTTTTGGAACTATGGGATAACATACCAAGCAGGGATCACAAAGTTGGATTCGCCATTGAACTTAATAGCGCAACATACTTTGGGGCAGATGCCAAACCTTTCAGCTGCAAAAATATCACGATAAAACATGGATCTTCCAGTGAAAACCACACTGTTGCATTGTTTGATCCCAAAAAAGTAAGAAGAAAGAGCGTATCCAATGGTGAAAACCTCTTTGAGGCGCCTGAGGATGAAAGGTTTGACATTCTCCCCTCCAGTACCAATCAGGAACGATCAACGATCCTCATCGAGGAAACAAAAGAATTCAATGTGGGGACCCTTGAGACTCCTCACCAAATCCATCTGGCATCTCTTTAACTCCAGAAGAACAACCTAAGTTTGTAGAATTCTTCCAGAAGCGTCAGATCAACTTTGCATGGTCATATGCCGACATGCCTGGTCTCGATCCTGATTTGGTCATGCATCACCTCATCGTGGCAGAAGGAGCTAAATCGGTAAAACAGAAGCTCCGCAAAATGCACCCCTAGATTGCTGTACTAGTCAAAGCAGAACTTAAGAAACTCCTGGATGTTGGTTTTATTAGACCAATTGATTACGCTGAGTGGATCTCCAATATAGTACCTGTTGGTAAACCAAATGGGGGCATCTGTATCTATACAAACTTCAAAGGTCTCAACAAGGCATGTCCTAAAGATGACTTCCCCCTACCAAACATTGATATGATCGTGGACCTAATAGCAGGACATGCCATGCTTTCTCTTATGGATGGTTTTTCAGGGTACAACCAGATAAAGATCGCACCAGAAGATCAACATAAGACTGCCTTCACATGTCCATGGGGAACATACTGTTGGAATGTAATGCCTTTTGGTCTGAAGAATACAGGGGCGACCTATCAAAGAGCAATGACCACCATCTTTCATGATATGATGCATACCATAATGGAGGATTATGTTGATGACTTACTAGCAAAATCATTAACAAGAGAGGGTCATCTTGCAATATTAGATAAAATATTTGACAGACTAGAACAATATCATGTTCGACTCAACCCAAAGAAATGTGTCTTTAGAACAACTTTGGATTCCCGCTTATGATATCCCCGAATCTGAGATGATATGTCGCCTTGTCGGTTCTGAATCCCCTTGGTACGGTGAGTTCTACACCTACCTACGTGATCACACACTTCCTCCTAACCAATCGAATAACCAACGCAAAACCTTCATTCGCCAAACCGCTCGATACACCATCATTGCTGAAACCCTATACCGACGCAGTCTTGATGGTACTCTCCTTCGATGTTTGGAACAGGATGAGACAACAAAGGCCTTGGAAGAGGTTCATGAAGGAATTTGTGGGACTCACTCAAGTGGTCCTTCCTTAGCAAAGAAGATCATGCGCACTGGATACTATTGGTCATCCATGGAAAAAGACTCCTACTATTTTGTCAGAAAATGCAAGAAGTGCCAAGTTCACGGAGACCTGATACATGCACCAGCACAAGAATTGCAACCAATCACAACACCATGGCCCTTTTGTCAATGGGGACTTGACCTTGTGGGAAAAATCCATCCATCTTCATCCAACAGTCACAAATTCATTATTATTGCCACCAAATACTTCACAAAGTGGATCGAAGCTGTTCCACTTACCCAAGTCACCGGCAAGCAGATCGCCTCATTCATCGTTAATTACATCATTTGCCGGTATGGTGTACCCATGTCCATCATCACAGATAACGATCTTCCTTTCAAAAATCAGGATGTCCGTGAGCTCTGTGAGAAGTTTCACATCCAACACCGCTTTTCCACTCCCTATTACCCACAAGGTAATGGTCAGGCTAAAGCATCAAACGTGAACATATTGAGAATCCTCAAGAAGACAATCAATGATGCTGGCCGTGACTGGCATGTTCAATTAAATCCAACATTATGGGCATATCGAACTACCATTCGAACCCCTACAGGCACAACTCCCTACTCACTGGTCTATGGCGCATAAGCCATCCTTCCTATTGAGGTTGAGATACCATCTCTACGGGTTTCTTTGCATAATTTGATAGATGATGAAGCATACCGAGTCTCTTGTCTTCAAGACTTGGAACTACTTGATGAAAGGCGATAAGCTGCATACAACCACCTCAAGGCCTATTAGCAGTGCATGAGCAGAAGCTATAATCATCGGGTTAAACCTCATACATTTGAGGTAGGTGATCTTGTTCTCAGAGAGAATCCTCGTAACTAACCAAACAGAGAACAGCAGGGAAAGTTTGAATCAAACTGGTTGGGTCCATATGTTATCATTGCTATATTTGGGTCCGAGGCATATCAGTTGGCTACTTCAGAAGGTGAACCGCTAGTAGATCCGATCAACAGCATGCACCTCAAACGGTTTCATACATAAGCTGTACAGAGCATTAGGCTCCCATACATACCAAGAAAAACATCAAAAACATTTAGATAAATGTCTTGAAGAAAATACAAAAAAATCAAAATAGTAAAAGAAAAATCATGCATCCAAACGGTGAACAACCACTCTGGTGGCACCTTGGGTAAGTATGATGGTGAAAACCTGGCAAACAAGCGCCACTCGTAAAGGCTATGGCTCCATTTTCTTTCAAACTTGTTGCGATCACATCCATTTCATCCATTCATCCATCAGTCAAACCATGGGTTGTTATTGATATGCAATCAGAGATAGTACTTCCTGCGTCCTGCATCCTGCTTTTCATAGTGCTATCTAAAACTGGGGGCAATGCTATTAACCTATTGATGGAAGTGGATTCTGCAATACTTGTGATTCATTAAGTTCTTCATTTAAAACACTCACAAAATACCAAAAACATTCAAAACACTCACAAAAGACAAAAACATCATAAAACAAACAAAAATTGATCAACAACATGGCAACGCATGAAATCCTTTATACATATACATCGCAAACAAACATCAAACCAACATTTTTGAGCTACTCAAATGATGATCACTTATCACATCCACCCAAACAATCAACACAGGTACACACAACTGTCTTCAACAAGGATGAATCCTTCCTTACCAAAACAAAGACAAGATAACATTTTCCTTGACAAGAAAATTCTGTTTAAGCTATCAAGTACTTGGCCGGTTTGATAAATTATTTATTCATTTATATCAGGTTCCTACGCTACTCCAGGATATCCACAAGTGATTAGAGTAGCCGGGATGGTTCCTAAGTATCGTTTGTTTGTTGTCTGCGAATTGTTCCAATGAAGTTTTGGGGCATGTACTAATGGTGTCTACGTGGGAAGTTCACTAAGCTACGTGATCATAGGAAAAAATCTAGTCATGGATCACTATGGCTTACTGACTACAGCGTATATCTCGACCGTCTGCACATGAACCAGAATGGAGGGTCCATATTCTTTATCTATGCTGCTTGCTTACAGGTACAATGCTCCAAACTTGGTTCCTACTGCCTCGTCCAAGATTGATACTACCATGCTCAATGATGAAAAATAAAACACTATGGATCGTCCTTTCATCTCATCTGTTTATATTGCATTCCGTTGCATATCACCCATCCATTCGATCATTCATTATTCATATTTATGGTTTGTATGCTAGTGTGAACAAGTTAAAATACGAGAAGTTATTTAATATGAATTGGTCTTGGATACAATCATGACGGAGTTCTCTGATACATTGTCAGTGCATCATGCAAATTCTCACCAACTTGCATTCATCTATCATGAACACATGGCATTATCATTCCATTACATTTAGTTGCATTTAAATGCACCTAGTTCATTATCATTTACTTGCATGTAGGTTCATTACATCCATTATAGATATTCATTTAAGTGCTTCTAATATCATTTAGTTTCATTCATTATCATTTACTTACATTATCATCATTGCAAAAAGGGCATTTAGATTCATTTGGATAAATTTCCAATCATTTCATTTACTTCCATTATTAGCTATTAACATACATTCATTTAGTCATCTAGGTACGGTTAGTTGTATTTTAAATCATTCAAAGTCATTCATCATCATTTAAGTTTGTTTAAAATACATTGATATAGATTAATTTAGTTGCATTCATTTGCATTTATTTATCTATTAGTCAAGTACATTCATCTGTCCATCCAGTATATTCTTATACTCATTCATTTCATTCTCATCTTAAAGTTTCATTTGGATTCATTAAGATGCATTCATTATCCTTATAAATTGCATTAAGGTGCAGTTATTCATTATCCCTTAGTTACATTTATTTACATTATCATTTCACTTTCGTTTATCACTTAGTCATAATTTAAGTCATTTATAATCATAAACATAAACATTTGTCTCAACATTTGTTTATTCATTTTCAAAGTGCATTCATTTAGAAATCATCACATACACATTTGTATTTACAATTTTTTATCCATTTGTCATGTATTTTTAACCATCCATGAGCATTTACATAAACCATTCGATTCATTACATTTTCATCTTACAAAACACAAAGCTACATATCATCATATCATCAACACAAGTACTATCTAACTCAAGCAACATCATTCATTCATCATTTTGCATTCATAGTCATCATGACATTACATACATAAAGCATTACAACAAAGCATATCATACATTTATTAACCTGCATCCACATGTCAGCAACTCATCCATAAAACATGCATATAGAAATCATCTCATCAACATATACATCTAGCAAGTAAAATCATCTATAACATCCATCTAAGCATACATCATAATCATCATCTTGCATAAACCCATACATATCATCAACATGCATATCATCACAAAATATGGGATCTCCTCATATATCACATCATATATCATCTCGCAAAAGCATACATGTATCAGAGTACAGTGATGTCAAAAATATCGGCTACCAAGAGCCATCCAAGTCACAGTCCAAAATGACAATGTAATAAAATACATAAATCTCTCTCAAATGGCACTTTGGCCAGATGCTGCACCACTTGCTCCACCACTACCGCCTGCTCCACCACTACCCCCTGCACCACCTGCACTACCTCGTCGTGGAGGACCCATAACACCACCACTGCTCTGCATCCTCTGAGACTGCTCTGATCTCGCCCGACGCATCTGTGAATAACTCAGTGCTCGCTGACTGGATGGCACCACCTGCTTGTATAAACCCCGCCAGTAGTCAATCTCTCCCCCTGCTCGCTCGAGTGCACGCAATAATGCATCATGTCCCTGTGCTCCCTCCAAGATTCACACTCTCTCCCGCAGCTGCATCACCCTATCCAGAACATCATCCTGCTCTCGTCTCACTACTATAAATTCTGACTCCCACGCAAACAGCTGAACATCTCTAGCTGCAATCTCTGCCTCACAATCCTCCACCCGTGCCTCGGCTGCTGTAAGTCGAGTCTGCATATATACTAGTATATGCTCCCGCAGATCTCCTCCCATCCCAATAGGATCCTCTCCTCCACCTGTAGCTCCCTCTCCTCTATCGGTAGCTCCCTCTCCCATATCCACAGGTGCCTCTCCCTCCCCAATATCCCTACCACCCAATCTGACTCCTCCTTGAATCAAAGGACCCTGTGACAGTCGCAACAACTGCCCGCCTCTCCCTCTTTGCTGTAATCGTCCTCCTCCACCACCTCCACCTCCAAATCCATCCCCACCTCCAAATCCACCACCCCCACCTCCTCCTCCTCCTCCAAAACCTCCTCCACAACCTCCCCCACCTCCATCTCTTCCTCCTCCATCACCTCTACCTCCTCCTACTCCTCTACCTCCTCTCCTTCGTCGCTGTCTCCTATCATCCTCAAATGATGGTACCGGCTCAGCTGGATCTGAAAATGCATGGAATAGGATGCGCGGTACGATATTGCGTATAGTCCTCTGTCACTCCTGCATCCACAATCCTCGGCCTCATATGCCATGGTCTCTCCTGTAAAGTCCGAAACTCGACTAAGGCCTGATCATACGGTAACACTGGCCCCCACTGGAATCTCTCCCGTACCGCCCGTGCATACTCCCCTGATCCACTCGACAATCCCTGCCTCCGATTGAACTGCCTCATCACTCTACCTGGTACTTGTCTCTCAACATTGTAGGATGTCTTACCAATCAAATACTGTGTCATAAATACATAAGGCAAAGCCTTTGCATCATCCTCCCAAGGCTCACACTCAATATATGGCCTCCATATCACTGCATCCAAATCATCCAATGCCCGCCGCCACCACTCCAACTTCCCCAAGTGGGGCTGACTCATCATACCTCCATACATATACACATAGGGATGATCTACTGCCCTAAATCTCATACACACCGGTCGTGTAACTGGCAGGTGCTCCCATGCCCAGATATGTAGCAAAGTAATGCCGACCCCCAGAGAGCTTGTATCTCGGTATACCACCTCATGCAGCTTCCTGTATAGGTGTGATAGCACACATGGTCCCCATGCATAGCGGGTCCCATTTGTCACCATGCACTCAATCACCTGGCCCCAACCCACGACCAGTCCATGCGATTATCGATCGGGGCACAACAACCCCCGACAATGCCTGATAAAACTGCTGGTAATGGCTCATATAAAGCCGCTATCTCCTCCCATGCGATCGAGCCATCATGAATGTAGACATCCTCTTCGAATATTTGTTGTACCGCTGCTGTACCCAATCCTCGGTCATACATCACCGGATCCCCTCGGATAGGGATATGCAAAATCCGCCACACATCCTCAAGTGTAACGGTCATCTCTCATCAATAAATGGAATGTGCAGGTCTCACTGTGCCACTACTCCGCTAATGCAGTCACTAGTCCGCAATTCGTCCGAATCACGGGCATGTACATCATGTCATATAGTCCAGTCGCTGTGACACAATCAATCTCCACCTCAGTTAGCTGATCTCGCAGCTGCTGCGTGGCCGGATGCCACTCCCGCATCTGAAGCATGAGAAGATCCTCCTACACACACATCAACATCATCATCAGTTGTTTTGTTTCAAACTTTCTTAAGTTTAAACCTAGACTATCAACAGATACTTTGATCAAGTATCTTCGGGTCTCAACAGGTAAGCGATCATGGCAAACCTAAACTACAACAGACATTTCTCATAATGACCTAGTCTCCACGGGGCTGCTATGATTCAAAACAACTTATCCATCCATCCACCCAACATCGGCATCAGGAGATCATTTTTCCTAACACTGGGGCATCTATTTTTCGAACAATAGCGCTATTCTATTAACAATCGCGCTAAAACCACTACACACTAGCGCTAAAACAACAAAAGTGCTACAAGACCTATACAACCGCGCTATAACATGACGATAGTGCTACAACATTGATTCGATAGCGCTAAAAATGCAATAGCGCTAATACTAATTCACGATTGCGCTACAATAGTCGATAGCGTTATAGCGGCACAAAAGCGCTATTTTAGGTGACAAGAGCGCTAAAACACAGACACAGTTTTAGCGCTATTGTCTTAGTTGGACTTGGACACTTGCAAAAACATATAAAAAATGCATGAAAAGCAAAAATTCAAATTTGCGTACCGCTGGTCCGTAATCATCTGGCCGCTGGAATCGACAGATCCGCTCTAGCCGATGATCTGCTATAGGTACTGGCATGCTGACTGCTGCTCGCTATTTCACAAAAGTCACTATTAGAGCTCTGAATCGTTGTGGAGATGGATGCAAATGACCCTGTTTTTACCTCTTCCCCTCCACATATACCCTCAGCCTTAAACCTAATTTTACCTCGCTCACCGCCGTGGTCCCCGCAAACTTCCAGCGCCTCTCATTTCCCCGTTTTAATCTCAATTTCTTCTATTCTTTCACCGTTATTGCTATTTTCTTCTCTTCTACCTCCCCGCCAATTCTCGTTCTTTTTCGAGAGATCGCCCGATTTTTCGAAAGTTTTCGACCCATCTCTCGAGGGGGCATACCACCCACTAATTTAACATTTATGGGGCATTTTCTTCACGCCTATTTTTCTTTCTTTGAAACGACGCGATAAACCGCACCGTCTCAAAGAGGGGCAAATGTAGTCACATAAATCTGTCCATTTAATTAAATGAATATTTACTATTTATTTGATTAATAAATCCACTAGCCAACGGTTAATTAAATTAACATTTAATTAATTCATCTTCAATCATTCTCCTATTAATTAAATAAATTATTCAATTTATTTTAATTAATTCATTAAACCAAATTCACAATCAATTAATGAATAAATCCTATTTATTTAATTTAATTCCCTTTCCTCTTTTAAATAAATAATTAATACATTTATTTAAATCATTAAATCCCCCCCACATGCATTCTCCTACAAATGCAAGTTGCAACCACAATTGAAATAAATTAATTTTATTTTAATTAAAATCCTATTTTCCCTCACCCACCAAATCCACTTGCAATCCTAAATCCCCTTCTAGACCCTTCTAACCACTTTCTAATAATTCCTAATTAGCCTAATCCATTTTCTAAATATTGTCACATTCCTAAGCAACTTGAAGTCACTTCTCAAAGCCTTCAAAGTCTTTGAAAAACATTTAATGCTTTGTGTTCAACAAACTAACCTCTAAAGTTTTCCAAACCACTAATGGCTCTTAGATGACCATTAATGGCTCTTACATAACCATTTATGGTTAAATCCACTTGCCCCCATGGTTAGAGATTTTACCTCTAACTCAACCCT
The DNA here is from genome assembly GCF_030272615.1 of Cryptomeria japonica. Lineage (NCBI taxonomy): Eukaryota > Viridiplantae > Streptophyta > Pinopsida > Cupressales > Cupressaceae > Cryptomeria > Cryptomeria japonica. The sequence continues at coordinate 267,135,549 of NC_081414.1, forward strand.
CGTTTAACCCATGGGTCTCTTCAAGCATTTATTGCTTTAACCATGGTTATCCTCACTAACTCTTGCACAAGAGTTTATCCATTGGATAAAGACATTATTTATTGGATAATGGCTTTATTCATTCAACTCAACATTAACCTTACCTCCCAAGTTAACCCTCAAGTCATGTCAAGCATTTAATGCTTATTCCCTCTCCTCTCAACCCATCTCATGTTGACATTTGTCATCTTGGGATTGGGTTGAAAGCCCTCACATGGATCATAAACCCCTCAATCCTGACGCTTGATGAGATTACTCAATCTCAACCCTCCATTGCTCCATTTTACCTATAAATAGAGCTCATTTCTTCATAATCCAGATCTTGAAATCTTGTATGCATCTAACTTATAGTGAAATTTAGAGCGCATTTAGCATAATCATCTACATTTGTCTTTTTGGGCTAAAATTAATATTAGATAATTAGATAATATCTTGTTTTAGCTTGTTCACATTTTCATTCTCATAATCATCCATTCTACAATCTTGAGCCTCCATAAGACATCCAGAATAGTGCAAAAAGCGACTGAGAGCTACACTCATTTGGGAACTTGGAGAGGAGAGGAACAAGGGAGGAGAAGCTACAAGCATGGTGGAGGGCATTTTGAGATGCGTTATTGCATTTCTTAGATTTATCAAGCTTTCTATTTTATGTCTTGTGTCTCTCTTGATATGCTTGCTTAGGATAGTGTTTGATTTGTGATTTCTAACACTAACACTTGATTTGTTGCTTGTGTGTTTTGTGTTTGTCTTGACAATATTGTAACAATCCTTTTTGCAGAGCATCACAATCAATTATCATTTGATGGTATTAGAGCATAGGTTATTTGTTTGGCAAATTTTTTAATAAAAAAGATTCGTGGTCCATTTACCGAAAAAGTTTTTGATCGGTTTTTTTAAACCAAAAATCATGAGGTTTTTTTGGTAGATTTTTTTAATAATAAAATTTCTAGTCTTCTTTTTCGTTGGGATTGAGGGTTTTTACAAGCAAAGGTTTTTAACGATTTTTTGATAAAAATCGTGATTTTCTGGTTTGTGTTTTTTATTCGAGGGTTTTTCTGGGATGAAATTAAAATTGTGGTTTTTATTTGTGCAAATTGTAAGTTTGTTTCATGCAAAATCACAAATCTTTTTGAAGATTGTGAGCCTTCTTGTTTGAAATCACAGGTAGCAAGGTGTTTATGCTCGTGATTGAGTTTTTTGCATGATTTTTCATCAAAATTGTGGGTATTAGTTTTTTGCAGCGTTTTTTTGGGTCGCTTAGGGTTTCTAGGGCAAACACCATTTCTATAAAATTACTAAGTTTTTGCGTGATTTTTTTACAAAATCATGGATGCTATTTTTTTCCAAAGCAGTGGAGGGTTTTTGACCTGGTTTTTTTGATGAGTTTTGGTAAAATCTCGGATTTTCAAAAATGTGAAGGCTTAGAGCAATTTTCCAAAAAATTGTGGGTATTTAAAATTTTTGCATGATTTTTTAAAAACAAATCGTGGGTTTCAATTTTTGTTTCCGATTTTTTATCAACAAAAATTGAAGGTATTTGAGAAGCTTCTTTTTTGGTAAACTTGGTCATATGAATAAGTTTTGCAGAAAGCAGTTGGTAGATCAAAAATCCAACTAGGAAGGGTCTCAACAATAGGCTCATGTTACAGAGCATTTAGAGGAGAAGGGGTAGCCTTCTATGCATTCATGGCCAAAAGACCAACATATCATGACAAGTCTTTTGCATGGTAGTTAGTAGAATGGCCATTAATGGAGGGTAATAGAGTAATATTGTAATATTTAGCTTATAATGGTCATTTAAATCGTTTAGTTGATTTTTAGTAACTTTCTATTTCGTAAGTCAGTTAGTTAGTATTTAGAATCTTTCTATTTTGTCTTTAGTTCTCGATCGTTTCCATTATGGAAAGATCTTTTGTAATTGCTTATATAAGGAGTATTCCTCTCCTTCGTTTATATAACAATCAATTATCATTTCAAGCATTGGCACATCTATAGACCTTGATTGCACCTTCATATGCAAACTATGAACCTCTACCTTCCCATATCTTTTTATCTCTTGACCGGGGACAGCAGGGGACGAGGGTACGCATTTTTCGGGACGGTGATTTTTTTTGCAAATTTCGGGGACGACAAAGGGGATGGCTATATAAAAATAGGGAAAATTAAAATATACAAGGAAATTTAAAATATTCATATGAAAACATGCATAAAACATGCACATATACATTATAGAACCTTAACATATAAAAACTAGTAGAGTTCTTATGGCAAATTTGTGTTAAATTGAGAGTCAAAGTCAAATTGCTTATAGTTTTTATCGTCAAAATTCATTGTCTATATGCAGAATTTATGGGGATGTCCCCTAGGAGTCTCCTGTCCCCGGGATGTCCCTGGGACAGGAACGCCTGAAAAAAAAACCGGGGACGCGTCCCCAGGTAACGTAGCTCTTGACACATATTCATTCAAATAGATAACAATATACTCTTGTGTAGCTTCGTCTAAAATCTGTATAGCAAATGTGACACAACCACACTCTATTACCCTTCGATTTTTTTATAAATTTGTGTAGGTTTGTCACTAATTGGTGACAAGGTTTCTTGGGATTAAAAGAAATTTTTGCATAAGCTTTTAAAACTTTTGAAGGGCACTCAAACGGATTTTGTGGCTCTCCTCTTTCATTCCCACACCTTGTTGAACCCCCAAGTTAGCTTGAAACTCACATTTTTATTTTCATTTCTTTCTTCCGTCTTATCATGCTCACTATTCTCATTGCTGCTGCTCATGTTGTTTTGTTTTGTGAAATGATATGCAAGTGCAAAATAAAAATAGAAAAAAAATCATACATTTCTTCTTTTAATATTTGAATTTCTTTTGAGAAACAAAAGAATATAGAAGATTCAGTTTCCTCTTTCACTTCTCTTGCTACCTCACTCCTCATTGCTCACCAATGTTGGTTTCTCTAGTTGCACCGTCAAACTTCAATTTTTTTTCTCTAACTTGGCTGCAAATGTAGAAATGAGTTACAATGAGATAGGGAGGTCCTTTTTTGTTGTTTTAGGGCTAATAGTGGTGTGGGTTAAAATTTGGACCTTTTTTAATTGCAAACACCTCTAGAGTGCAAGGGATGTCCGACTATCCTTGAGATGACCGACTGTCCCTAGGATGGCTAGGGAACATCTTAGATGTCCTCGATTGTCTCAAGGACATTCGACTAGTCGTCGCATGTCTCAACATCCCTAAGACTTTTAGGGCAAATTCTTTTAAAACGATGACAACTAAGGGACCCTCTTGAGCTATCCCCTTGCCCTTGGGATGGGTACAACAAGAAAAACAAATGGGACGTGTCCCCAGGGTACATAGATGTTCATTGCTTATCATAATGACAAATTGCATCCACAATTCACTGTAGAAGTCCACAAATTTGAGAATTGTTGGAGTTAAGTTAAAATAGTCAAACTCCCTTATCATGGCAAAAAATTAGTTCCTCTTGGTGGGAAATCTATTTCTTGATCAATTTTGAAAGTTGGATGCTAGAAGAGGCTTTTTTAGTGTTCACTTCTTTTATTTATTTATTTTTGATGGATACAATTGGATTATCTCTAAATACCAACAACTTTGCCCTTAAGTGGATTGCAACATGTTAAGCATACTTTTTTTTTAGAAGCCTCCTCCAGCTAAGCTACCATGAGGAGGGGGACCAATCCATTAAAGTCACTTAGGGGTTGAATTTGGCCCAAATGTACCTCCAAGGGTTTGATTCTTGGTATATGGCATAATCAAATTCATAGTTTGCAGTACTCGGCAAGCCCAAAAATTTCAACTTGGCAAAAAATTGGCAAATACTTGGCAAGAACTTGGAAAAAAGTACTAAAACTTTTTTATTTTTATTTTTTGCAAAAAATTCAATTACAAATCTATTAAATTAAAAATTGACATCTCAAAAGAGAAAATGCATAGTTTTAAAGCAAAAAAATGTATGAAAAATGCATTTTAACCAGCATTTTACTTGCGTATGCATTTTTACCCACGTTTTTCTTGTGTTTATAAAAACTTGCAAGTTAAACTTGTAAAAAATCGAGCAAAAAAAAATAGAGTACTTGACAACTCAGAGAGTACTCGCGGAGTTTGCAAACTATGATCAAAGTAATATATTATAGTTACAATACTTGGACTTGGTTCATATAGTAAGCTGATTTTTGACTCAAATCCAAACTCGAAATTTAGACTCAACTAATTGGAAAAATTTATGAAATGTCTGGGTACGCCTGGGTTTGTCCAGGGTCCGTCCTGGGCACTCGGATTCACTGTGGGTTAGGCCTGACTAAACCCACAACGAATTCGGGTGCCTGGGCCGAACCCTGGACGGAAACTGACTCGTACCCGGATCCGAATTGCACCCGTACCTAGACCCAATCCTCCTTGCACTAATCTGGTATCGTAGTGTTTCGAGTTACAAACAATTGAAAGCAAATTGCTGAAAGGAAAGCCACGGGCGACAAGCCGACCAATACCATCTATTTAGTGGGATGTAATGCAAAAACTGAACATAGAAAACATCCACTTGTTCAATGGGAATTACAATGGCACCTCCACCTTTCCGTGGAAAATCTTTAGGGCACATCCACTTTTCAATAAAAAGGCTTATACAAATTGGAAATAAAAAGCTAGATCCTTCCACTTATCCACTGGTGGGCGATTATAACAACCACTTATTTAGTTGGGTGAGTAGATCACTAATAAACTTGAGCAAATCACTCATAGTACTCACTGTTGTCCCCAATTTTAGCTCACTTAAATTGTGGGATAAACCTTGCAAAATTTGTTAGTTTCATAGTCCATGTCCTCTAGGAACACATTTCGAGGTAATTTTCAAATGCCCTTTCATGTAGTATAAACCCTCGAGTTGTCCTCAATCAGTCTTCCTTCATTTTTCTTCATTCTGACAAAGTTTTCTAATTTATAGAGTTAGAAATTTTTTACCTCGTGCAATGTCGGGTCTTAAACTCGACATTACATAATTGTATAGCCCCTTTATGTAATTCGGGTCTCAGGACTCCCATTACATGTCCCATATGTAATTTGGGTCTCAGGACCCCCCTTAGATGTCTCGTGTAATTCGGGTCTCAGGACCCCCATAACATGTCCTATATGTAATTCGGGTCTCAGGACCCCCATTACATGTCATATGCATTTTAACTTGTAATTCGGGTCTTAGGACCCTGTTGTGACCATTTCACACATCGCCCCATTTGAAATGGGGACCCCCTCTTTTTGCTCGTTTCTCGCTCGCCTTTCGCTTCGTTTTTTAGGGTTTTGTTAGTCAGTCAATTGTCTGGATTTAGGGTCAAGCCTTAGGGTTTTTGCCGTCTTTTCAGGCCAGAATCCAGTCAGTTTTGAGAGCTTTTTGAGCCTCCTTCCGTAGGATGCAATTTTGAATGCAATGAATTCGCCAAAATGGTCTATTTTCAATTGGAAATTTTGAGTGCAGAGCTTAAATTTGTCTAAGTGTTGAAGATGAAATGTGAATTTTTGTCCAATTGAGTAATTTTGACTAAATTTTGAAGTTTTTTGATTTTTGATCCCGGGCATTGGGAATGATTTGTTTTTGCCTCGTGAATTGATTAAACTTGTGAAATCATGTTATTTGGCCTGTAGGAGCAAAATCGCTCCTGTCCCTCAGTGAAGGACCAGAGCTCGTTTTCAAATATCTTACTGTCCCTGCAGAGTCAAGATGAATTTCGAATTAAAAGTGATGAAGGAAGGCGTGATCTTTCCGTTGAATATAAATTGAAGAATTTCACGAACACGGAAATGCCTTAGGGAAGAAAATCGCTCCTGTCCCTCAGTGAAGGACCGGAGCTTAAAATCAAATATTGCTTTGTCCTTGCAGGATTTTAACGACTTGATGATTTGAAGAGGTCCAAGGAGATGTGTTCTACCAAATGAATATAACTTGAAGTGCCGTCATGAAGGAGAATGACTCAAAATGTAAAAATCGCTCCTGTCCCTCTGTCAGGGACCAGGGCGAAGTTCTTTGTAGCTCCTGTCCCTCTCCCAGGGACCAGAGCGAAGTCCTTCATAGGGCATGTTCTGGACAAAGATCAAGCAAGTTTTTGTTTTGAAGGCAAGAAAAGATATGAGTTAAACCCGTTGAAGATAAATTGAAGATTATGAAACGTCAACAAGGGACCTAAATGCCCAAGTTCGCTCCTGTCCCTCAGGCAGGGACCAGAGCGATTTTTGTCTTAGATGATTTTCTTGCCAAGTTACAATGGATCCCAAGGCATGGATGAGTGGAAAGGAACATTACGAATACGTTGAAGATAATTTTTGAAGTTAACAAGGTGAGATGAAGCCCACAAGAGCAAGATCGCTCCTGTCCCTCTCCAAGGGACCAGGGCGATATAATGGTAATGTTGCCTTTTCTTTAAGTTCAAGACACTCCAAGATGAAGAACAAGGTGGCAAAGGGCGTTTCGAGGCATCTCAATCAAACACAAGGCATCAAAGGTCGCAACATTAAAGGATTTACACCAAGACACCTAGGTTCGCTCCTGTCCCTCAGGCAGGGACCAGAGCGATATTTCCATAAAGGCATAGATTTCAAAAGTCAAACAAGTATCAAGTGATTAAGAAGGATCAAGGGACTTCATCTTACATTATGAAAGCGATGGCAAGTGGATGGAAACAAAGACAAGCTCAAAATCTTAAAGTTCGCTCCTGTCCCTCTCCAAGGGACCAGAGCGATATCTATTATACTTGCCAATTCATGTAAAATTCATGCCGAGTCAAGGTTTTGTAGGATCACACAAGGTCTAAGGCGTCTTAACAAGGTGATATGCAAAGGTGTCGAACGTCAAAGTATACCAATTTGAATAAGAAAGTTATATCGCTCCTGTCCTTTGGACAAGGACCAAAGCGATTTTTATTAAAACACTCATATTCCTTTAAAATCAAGGCAAGACAAGGATGGGCAAGATCGAGAACGCCATTTGAAAGATGATGATCGAAGTACAAAGGTTGAAAGGTGGCAAATTCTAGCTAGAGCTTCAAGATCGCTCCTGTCCCTCTCCAAGGGACCAGGGCGATGATCTTCTAAAACATCAAGGTGTCTTGTGGAATTCAAGCAAAACGAAAGTGGAATGAAAGAATAGCATTGTTTATCCTTCACAACAAAGATTGAAGTTCAAAGTTACAAAGGTCAAGGAGAAATTATGAGGATCGCTCTTGTCCCTCTCCAAGGGACCAGGGCGATATTTGCTAAAGCACTTATCATCCTTCGAAGATCATGACAAAACAAACTTGCAAAGGGTTCAAAACGTTGTTTGAAGGATAATGAACGAGGAATTGATATCAAGAACGAAGAATCTCACGTAAAAGAATAGGGATCGCTCCTGTCCCTCTCCAAGGGACCAGGGCGATAATGGTCATGAGATGCATTCATTCGCACAAGCAAGTCAATTAAGATTGAAGGACCCAACGAAAATGCCAACTTCAACGTGAAGATGAAGACTTTGAACGTCAAAAGTGCAAAGATCGAGACCAAGATGATGGATCGCTCCTGTCCCTCAGTCAGGGACCAGGGCGATGAGGTTTGTATATTTCATTTTCAAATTTTGGCGCTCAAACACATTTTTGAAATTATTTAAATGCTAGAAAATTCGATAAGTTTGAAAATCCAATTAAAATGGCATTTAATATTTGCGCTTGGTATTAATTAATTGTTTTTGCCTTGTAAAAATCGAAATTGTTAAATTAAAAAACGTTGGCAAATAATTAATTAATTATTTTAATAAAAAATTAAATATAGCGCTTGGTATTTATTTGTTTTATGGAGGTCGGCCCTTGTATTTATTTAAAAATCGTTTAAATTGCCTTATTTAATTACCAAGTCGGCCTCAAGGTGAATATGAGGTGAGCGCTATAAAGGGTGGTGAAGATTTTTATTTTCACATTATCATTCTATCATCTCAAGTGCGATTTAAGGAAGAAAAAGGGAGAAGTGCGAAGTTGTGTTCAAGGTGGTACGAATTTCATTTCAAGTTAGGAGGTGCGAATTTATATCCAAAGGAAGGCGCAAATATTATCCAAGGAGGTGCGAACTTGAAGTTTAAATTGTGCGAACCTGTCAAGCATTGGAAGACTACGTCAAGGACATACCAAAGGTGGCGAAATTGCTATTTTGAAGAAAAGATCACGTTGAAGGCCATCTAACGTCAATTTTGCCTAGGCGATTTTATTCATTTGCATTCTAGAGTTAACTCTCTCGTGAGGTATGGCGATTTGGTTTTATTGTTTTAAGTTTTAGATCGTCATAGCTTAAATTTTGAATTTTGAATTTTGAATTCCTAGCTCAATCGTTTTTTAGGAAATGATAACTCTAAGACTTATCATGAAGTTTCCTAAAATATTCTCTAATCTATGTTATATATTGCAAGATCTAGTTTCTCATTATGAAATGTTGTGTAGGTATGGCAACCCCGAAGGCGGGAGCATCCACCAGTCGTTCAGCTCTCATGAAAGAAGATCAGAAGACCGAAGAAGTGGAGACTAAGATCGTGTCGAAGTGGAGCAACATTGGAGATACTAACTTGGGTAACTTCAGCACGAGGAAGTTTCGAGAGGTCCCTTACATTGGCAAGCCATCACCTGTCGCCCGGAGAATAATTGAGAGTGGCATCATTAAGGCGGCCGGCTTTCCTCCAGCTGTTCAGTGCCATGAGTTGATGATCGAGTGTGCTCGTCACTATGATCCACAGTCCAGAACGATCGTGTCCAATGAGGGAAACACTTTGGCGTACCTTTCAGAGGAAGCTATAAGTGAAGCTTTCCATCTTCCAGAGCATAGGGACATGATATACAAGAGCGTAGAAGGAGCCAGGTCAATGTACGAAGATGATCCAGATGCTTGTCTAAGCATTATCAATAAGAACTGGTTACTTAAGAGCCGTCCCCGTCTGAGCAAGATCCCGAACACACCGCACAGGATTGATTTCCAGGAGGAGTACAGAGATTTGATTACAATGCTCAACCGAGTTACAGGAGCCCCTCACGCCTTCTACTTTGAGAAGTGGATGTTCTACTTCATCCAGGTGATTGTTCAGGGAAAGGGTACGATACATTGGGCTAGGATGATTAGCCATTGCTTAGACGTACAGTTGAGGAGACTCAAGGCTACCAAGTCCTTCCACATGAGTTCATACGTCATCTATGCCTTGATCAGGAGTTTTGAGTATGCAGGACTACCTCACAGAGGAGTGATTGGAAGAGGACCCGGCGAGGTCAGAGCTTGTGATTCCTATGCCTACTTGCATCATCCGCCAGGAAGCAACTACAAGCTAGTTAATGATACCTTCACGATGAACATCACAAGGACGTTGCAAGGTGGGATTCACAACAGATTATCTCAAGATGCACAGGAATTAATCAAGAGGTACGGTGCTTGGTTTATCCAATTTCCGAAGTTTACTTATATTAGAGTGCATGAATGTCCTTTACCTCCATACATGTTGCCGAGATATCCGACAGACAGAATTGTGTTACTTGAAGTAACAAGACAGTTGGCAGCATATGCGAAGGCATTCAGACACAGACATGGGAATGGAGTTCCAGTACCTATCATTTTGGGCAATTCAGTTGAGGTATGTCCTAATGCTTTAGCCATGGATGACGCAGAGGAGTTAGCCTTGTATTCTTTTTCAACCTTTGCTTTGAGGGAAAGCTTTGATCCACATGGACATTTAGAGGAGACAGTCGGTAGGAAATTTAAGCATGAGTACCAAATTGAAGATTTTATGATGAATCTCTTAGATGATCTTGAAGTGAAACGAAAAATGCATTCTAGATTGCCTTTGGATTTCATCAGGAAATGCAGGATTTACAGAGTGGCAGACCAAGCACAGGACAGTGGCAGACATATCCAGTCATCCTATGATCGAGAAAGCAAATCAATAAGGTTAGATTGGAATGAGCCCAAGGTCGTGGATTTAGATGCTTTAATGGCTCCAGTCTTGTCTTGTACTCGCAGATGGGTTGACGTACAGCATCAGAAGTTGAGAGAACAAGGTATAGCTATGACTTTCACTTTGGAAGAGAAACCAGCCGAAGGTGGAGCTAGTGTGAGTGAAGGCAATCCTAATCCTAGAAATTCAGGTGAAGGTAACCTTCGGTGTGCCAGTGAGGGCAATCTCCATCCAAGAGGTTCGAAGAGGAAAGAGAGACCTGGAAAGAGAGAATCTTCCAAGAAGAAACAAGAGGCCAACCGAGATCGTTCATCTGGCACATCTTCTCAACAGGAGAAAAGGACACTTCAAGTGGAAGAATCCATGGAGTCGATGGTACAGAACGACAGGCAGGAGGAAGGACAGGCACAGCAAGGGTCACCAGATGGATCTCTCCAAGATTATGAGTTTGATGAAGATAAAGAAGACAATGAAATGACATCTCCTCCCAGACAAGAGGAAATAGTGCATAAAGAAATTCAAGTTCAAGAGACAAGATCGGCTATCCCAGATTGGTTGAAGGAAAGATTAACCAAGGTGATCGTAGTAGAGGACGAGGACAATGCAATTGATTTAGAGAGCCTTGTTGGACGTTCTCACGAAGTAACAGAGAAGAGAAAGGCTACCAAGATGTCCAAGATGATTCGAGATGAGACTGGATCCAGAAAACTGCAGATAGCTACACCGGCAGTAGACAAATATGAAGGTGAGATCCTAGCAGAGGAATATGATATACAGACTTTTGAGCTAGGACCATCCACACCAGAGCAGACGTTGGATGATGCCACCGATTCATTTGAAGCATTGAAGGACAAGCTTAGAGAAGAAATGGAGAAGAATAGAAAGCTTGAGAGAGAGGTCGGTGCATGGAGGACATATTTCAGTCACATCAATGAACCTTTGGGACGTCAGGATCCAGCTAGATCACCAGTGCAGGCACTTCCACTTCAATCAATCAATGAGGCAGAAAGATTCAGGAATATGGTCCAGCGTACAAGTACTTGGATGGATAAATCTCATACAGTGGCCATAGAGTTTGTAACAAGGATGATGAAGATTATTCATCAAGCTATCCAGGTTCTTGAGATAATCCACAATTTGATGATAACAGTAGCCGCATTTGCCCATACCAAAGATGTTATCATTCCTGTCTTGAAAGTAATTAGACACACATCAAGGAAGGTCTTAGCGCAAGAAAAGATCATGGATGGAGGACCTCACAGTTTGCTTCAGTGGTCAACCTTACTCCATATGAAGAGTGTTCTCTTCGAGGACATCAGTACTAAATGTAGCCAAGTTGAGGAGGTGATCAATCCTATCCAGGACAGAGTTTTTGAGGTACTTCGTACCATTCTTGGCAGAAGGATCGAGGTCGAGACAGATGTGGATATGCAGGAATTAGAGGATAGAATCAAGGTCATCTTTTGCAAGGACGCTAATGTTACAGATGAGCAATATGATCAGATGTTTGCCACCATGCTCTTGATTGAAAGAACAAAGGAACTTGAATCTTCATGGGACGCAGCTCTTCTAGATGCATTCGATCAAGTCATCCATTTGGAAGAAAGTATGAAGAATCTTCCCGAGATTCCAATTGCAGAGATCGAAGGAATCGTATCAAGATTCATTGCATATGCTAAAAAAGAGAATTGGAAAGGGAATAAGATTCTAGATGAGAGGTTGTTATAGATGACATGGCATCTTATTTGTCATTGGTTTATGTCTCCTAGGTTTTTGTGCCAAATTTAATATTTGGCTATGCATTTAATATTGTTCAGTAAAAAGGAGGCCATTTGTAACAAACCCTAATTAGGGTTTAGGTGTCATGATCTTGACCGTTGATCTACTTTCAATCTGGACCATTCATTGTAATTGAGGATGCTATTTATACCCTCATTTTTCATTTCATTTGTAACTAGAGTAATAGAGAATAGACATAGTTGAGAGATTAGAGAGATTAAAATTAGAAGCAATTTTACTTTTGTAGCAAGATTGAGTTTGAGGAGAGGAATTCAAGCAATTGTTGTACATGATGACTTTGAAATCAATGAAATATTGAAGTTATGGTGTTTTGTTGCAACTTTCTTGGTTATCTTCATGGTTGTTAAATTTACTTGAATCATGCTCAATCAAAGTAGTGTGTTAATTTGAAGGACATAGTGTGAGACTTGATCTTTGGTAGGATTCGTAATCCAAACCACTAGCTTCTTGCTGATTGTAGGAACGCCTTGCGTGGTCGACTGGAGAATACCTTGAATCACTTAACCTTCAATCATTATTGTGTCTTGGATATGTACCTTCGTGGTGGTGTCTTTGATCTTTAATGCATTGAAAATCATTTTGTTACCTTAGAAGATCGCATCAATTTCAATTGAGTTGTTATCTTATGGCAAAATTGAAGTTGGTTGAATCTTGCCAAGTCTTGTTCACATGAAGTCATTCTTAGGGTTAGACTAGATTAAAATTCTTTCAAAACCCTATCCCTTTTGTTATTTTTTGAAAAGCTTCTTAGTTTAGTAAGATTTCGGAATTTCGGAGTGTAAGATCCCCTTGAGGACACAGCAAATCACATCATACCAACTGGTGCTTATCCACACGTAGAGACCCTACTAACCAGAACATTGGAGTCATCCTAACTGATCCTTCATGCGAATCTTCAGCAGTTAGAGACTTTATTCAAGAGAGGATAAGATGCCTTTGGGTATTTTATTCTGTGTATGATTGTGTACAAAATACACGTCAACAGATCCCCATTACATGTCCCATATGTAATTCGGGTCTCAGGACCCCCATTACATGTCATATGCATTTTCACTTGTAATTCGGGTTTTGAAACCCGAATTACAACTTTTCCCAGACTTAGTCAATTTTCCTTCCTTTTTTGCATTTTTGGAGTTTTTATTTGACAACACATGGTTTTTGTTAGATTTTTGTCCAACTTTGGGAACGCTCAAATCCATTACTATGTCTCCATAACTGATGACCCAGAAACACATGTTACCTCACAACAATGTGAAGACTTCAAGGATGACGATAATGAAGACTTGTCTCTAGACACTTAGTTTATTGCCTCTCATGCATTATGTAATTTGGTTTGGACATATAGTTCGACACTTAGTTTATTGTCTCTCATGCATTACATGTCTTATATGTAAATACGGGTCTCAGGGTCTCTCATGCATTACATGTCTTATATGTAATTCGGGTCTGAGGAGCTCCATTACATGTCCCATATGTAATTCGGGTCTCAAGATCCCCATTACATGTCATATGCATTTTCACTTGTAATTCGGATTTTGAAACCCAAATTACAACTTTTCCCAAACTTGGTCAATTTTTCTTCCTTTTTGCATTTTTGGAGTTTTTATTCGACAACACATGGTTTTTGTTAGATTTTTGTCCAACTCCGAGAACGCTCAAATCCATTACTATGTTTCCATTCCAGATGACCTAGAAACACATGTTACCTTGCAACAATGTGAAGACTTCAAGGATGACGATAATGAAGACGTGTCACCGGACACTTAGTTTATTGTCTCTCATGCATTATGTAATTTGGTTTTGACATATAACATGTCAAATGAAAAGTTGTAATTACATATAAGAACAATACAAGTCAAAATCAAATAGGACTGTAATTTGGAATAAGTCATAGTTAGTTGTGGAATAAGTCTTAGTTAGATGGACTTCTCCCACTTTTTTCTCTTAGCCCCTCTCCTATATATTGGAGGGTGCTCTATGTAATATGGATCTTTTTGGCAAGCAAGAAAAACTCTGCAAAAATTTATAGTGATAAAAACTGTGTTTTATACTCGTAAATTTGACTCTCAAGCAATATAAAGAGAACATTTGAGTTTTCAGACTTTGTGTTGATACTTTATTCATATATTCATTGTATTCTTATGTTATAGTGATAATTTTTTTTGCATATACTTGAGATTCTAGTAAGGTTGTTGGAAAGAGCTTTAATCTGTTTTTTTGCAGACTTTGTGCTGCAAATATTGAGGGTTAAATTAGCATAGTTAAATGTTCATGATAAGAAGAAGCTACAAGACTTTGTGCTTGTAATTGTTTTTGTTCATAGCAGTTTAGGAGTGCATTATATTGACAGACTTTGAGCTGTTGTACGTTGTTACCATAATAATCATTTTAGAAGGTTGATAGGATAGTAGAAGAGTTGAAGACTTTGGGCTTCTGTTTCTATTTTCTTGTCTCGGGGAAGCGACATAAGACTTTGTGCTTTTATGGAAACTTTGCTTCCTATTGCATAAGCATTTTTGTAATTGTTGAAATTTCCTAAAAGTTTCTGAATTTGTTACTCTAAGTTGTAGTTTCTTTTTTGAAAAAGAGAAAAGAATGTCAGCTTTCTAAATAAGAGAAAAGGATGTTGTCCCACGTAAGTTAAATTAGTATTGATATGTTATAGTCAATTTGTAATAGTTAGAAGTAGGAAAGGGGGAGCCTTCCCTTAGAATTAGGAGAGTTTTAAACTCACACACTGTGGCTGAAACTATAATTTTGCATGCCTTCCAAGATGTACAAAATTTTCAACCAACAAACATCCAGTGTTACAAAATGAAGTTCATAGTAATGAAATATTTTGACGGTATGACCTTCTGAAGCGATACAGTGTTTAGTCCATTTGCAATATTTCATTGATTAACTGCTGATAAATGTGCTGATTCAAATAAACTACTGTTATACCCAAAATGATGGTAAATATCATGCACCCAACAACCCAACAATTGAAATAACAATGTGGTACCTTGTAAGGATGAAGCAGAACACTGGAACAGGTCTGAAAAAGATCAGATATCATGCTGTATCAGTCTGGTCAGCAAGTTAATCACTTAGGAAACCCAATCAATGCACACCCAACTTGCCAATAATGAACATGGATTGTAATCATCAGCTCCAAAACACAATGATCTTCATCCAAACACACCAAAACTCACTTAAAGCATGAAACAACAATTTGGAAATGATTATCAGGCATATGTAGGTCTGATAATCGATGAACATTGAACAACAATCAAATAACAAGTGTTGAAGGCTGTACAACCCCTTGAAAAGAATGATGCCAACCAAAGTTCACGAATCCAATGGGAATTCCCATCTAGAGCCTAGGCACCACCTTGTAGCCCAAAAGAATCCTCAAAAAATTAGCACTTCAAACTTAAGCTCACACCCCCTCCTCAAAGACATGCTATGACTCCCATGATGGTAGGGCTTCCTACATATTTCAATCTGCAACCTTCAACATGTACAACCAATACATTGATCATCACCAACAAACATTTCAAATTATAAAATTAAAGATCAACACCCACATAAAGAGTTTGAAAGGTGCAACAAGCTAGAATGTCATGCCCCGCTCCTTTGCTCAGATATACTAGATCATTTAGACTATGATAATATAACACAATCATATTTGTGAAATTAGTTGATTATTTATTCATCATGATTAGTTAATTAGTTGATTATTTGATTATTTGTTAATTAACCATTGTTTAATTAGTTGATTATTTATTCATCATGATTAGTTAATTAGTTGATTATTTGATCATTTGTTAATTAACCATTAATTAATTAGTTGATTAATTGTAATAATGTTTATTAATTAATTATTCATCATGATTTAAATAACCATTACTTAATTATTAAGCATTATTATCAGCAAATGTTAATATCCTTTTACATATCCTAACACTGACTAAGTATTAGTAATATCATACAAAGGAAAAAGCATGATTACTATTTATTGATACAGCGATTCTAGTTGGGATTAAAACATTTCTTAAAGACACAAAGACAGATCGTTTCAAAGAAGGGACACAATTAACATAGGAAGAGAAAGGGACACGTCTCATCCAATCAGCCCATTGTTTGAAGATACTTATAGTAAAGACTAAGCAATCCTTTGGGGAAGGCATCGTGGGGAAAAGGAGGAGAAAGCTGGAAGAAATCGGAGAGGTAAGAAGAGTCAAAGACAAGCAATACTACGTAGTGCATCCCACCAGGTAATATGTATCTAAACTGCCACTTACTGTAACAACATCAGAAATTCAATAGGATATAAACACTTTACTTTATCATTCTAACTTTGGTAGCATTCTTAAGGAATTAATATAGAATAAGTCTGTGGGCATCAGGATCATAATTAATCATAATTGAATTTAAATAAAGTATTAATAATTACTGTAGGTATTAGACAACATACTGCAGATATTAAAGATGCATAATTTTTTCAGATATTAAATATAATGAATATGGATATTGAATCTAATGAATGTAGATATTAAATATAAGGAGTATAGATATTAAGTGTAATGAATATGGATATTAAACAGACATAAAGAATACAGATTTTAAACATCAAAATGTTAAATAATAAGTATGTATAATCCACTAAGATGTTAAACTTAATGAACAAGATATTAACAAGTATAATCATCATAAATATGGAACATGTTGTATATGTAAGATCATTATAAATAGTAAATACTAAATACATTTTTTTAGAAAACTTTCAAATGATAGAAGAATACACTTTGTGAAGGAGGGGTGATGAGAGGCTCGTAAGTGAGCCATCCTAGGATGACCAAAGTTCGATCTAGAGCTGGGATGGTCCTTACACAGAGCAGTCAAGGAACCCAGTCACACTCTCTACCCTTTCCCTCACAAGGCCTAATAAAATATGGAAGAAGTAGACCTGGTAGGCCAGTAAGTATGGGCCACCAAGTGGAGCAAGAAGGTTGTAGAAGGCAACCTTTCTTGGGCTTGGTGTAGAAATGACCCTAGGCGAACCTTCATGTCTTCTTCCTTCCAATTCTATGTGTTAAATTTATACTTGATCAAACTCTAATAACAAGATAAATATGAAATTGTATTTTTGGCAACTAAGTTATTATGTAGATTCTACTTATTAAAGCTCCACTTGTTAGCAAATCAATTAATTAGTATGATTGTTCCCTAACCCTTAATTATGTAATAGGTAAGGAAAAGTGCAATTTGGGAAGGGGACAATACATAGAAATGGTATGACTTGCCAAGTTCGGGAAGTACGACCAACTTAAAGGAAACCTTCAAAACACCCATACGTAGTAAAAACTAGAAACCTTCACTCCAAATCTGCAACTCAAAACATATCAAAATATTTAATGTCGGAAAGCAATAAATTAAAGGTTCAAATTAAAGCATTGGCGATTCCTAAATGAAATCACACCAGCCTAGGTAGGCAGGTTTTCATCTTCGAAACTAGAAATCTTGAGAGGTTTTTCATTATCATAAGATTGTGGAAGAACCCAACCCAAGTTCATTCTGACAACATAACAATATCATTCATCAATATATGGCAAAAATAAGCCACAACACCTTTTATAGCTTTTTGGAGGGACTGCAATTTAAAAATTATATTAATCCATTTTTAGCTCAAAAGTACTTTTTGAAATATATAAATATCATTTCATGTGCAAGGTCCTCTTTTTCTCTCCCAGGTGTCCTTTTTTGGGGGACATAAACATCTTTATAAAAATATAACACTTAAAGTAGTAAATTTATAAATTAACGTTAGAAACTTAAGTGCATATTTAAAATATCTCATCCGAGTTGTAGAAAGCACTGCAATGATATTAGAATCCAACTTTGACCACACCATGATGAACTGAAGCAACATGGTGATGATCAGAATCAACTAGGTAACTTAAAAATAGATGCTTTCTAAGAAGTCTGGAGAACACTTGAAATATCAACAAACACTTTTGAAAGTGTCATTAGGATCTTGATTCCAACTAAGTTCATCGCCAAAAAATAGTAACCAAGAAAAACTGAACCTATGCTCTTCAAGAACTTTGGAGTCCCCTTTCCCTTACCAATTAGCTTATGAGAACACAAGAAATAGGCCAAGTGTCACCAAACTGAGTAGGCTTGAGAAGGGGACATTACAGTCGATGGATTTTAGAAAACTATATCACTTGAGGAAGATACAAGAAAATTCAATATTGTTTTGTTCCTCCTATTAATCCAACCTTAGTCATGAATATGCATCGCTTCTTCGTACATGTATATTGCTGCTAATCAATTTCATACATATTGTAATTGCATCTACTACGTTTTGCCAATAAGAAGACCTAAAACAAAGAAAATAAACAAAATAAGTATTCTAAAAGCCTTTAAACTAAAAAAATTCAAGAGGCAAAGAAATAAAAAAATGTATTTTAAAACTAAAATAATATTAATTAGTTGACTATGTAAAATGAAATCAAGCAATAGAACTAAAAGATCATTCGATTGCACTCTTTGGACAACATGCTTGTTTTTATTCCAACCCATGTTTTCAAGTGATGGTTGGGAACTTGGGGTAGTGTGTAGTATAATATATGAATTCAATTTGGATACACAAACTCCAGGATCAACACTAGCATTTCCACTAGAATTGTCATTGCCATCACCACTGCCACTAATGGTCATATGTGTAGGAATTGGAGGAATCAAAGAACAAGGGTTTGCATGAATAGTTGCCATCCTTTCTCTTTACCTCCCTTTTAGTATCTTTTGTTGGTCAAAGGTCTCTAGTTGACTTTGTACTTTGTACACAAGTTCAATAGGCATATCTAGGCACAAAGTATCATCTCTGCATGTCATGTGTGAGGCAATTTCGATTGATCAACGCCTCCCCCACAAATGTTTGTTTGCCAAATTTGCAAATCAATTTTTTTTTTCTTTTTGTTTTGTTTTCAGTTTTGAAGTGTTTTATAGAAGAAGATAGAGATGCAAAAGTTGTGTTTCACAATAGATAGATATGCAATAATAATGAACAGAAATAACTCCTCAAATACAATATTTTGAAATACTCACCATCGGCAATAAATTGGGAGAGTAATATCACATAAAAACTAGAGACACCCAAATAGTGAAATCTCATTACAATGCATTATCAAACATACCTATTTGCTGCAAATGTAAAAAGAGTGCAATGTTGTGAATACCCAACAAATTGGCACTGAAATATGGAGTCCAAAATAGTGAAATACAACTCCAGATATTACAATATTGAACAACAAACATAAAAATCTCTAGATGCCTCAATAATGGCCTCCAAAATCCCTCAAAAATCCTACCGCCTAGCTAGGAGAAAGCCTATGCCAATCCCAAGATAGTACGGCCAGCAAGGAGGAAAGTGCAACAAGCATGGAGGTTGTAATTAGTTCTCAAAACTGCTGCAAAGGTTCTTAATGAGCTCCAAAGTTCCAAACAATCTCCTTTCAATCTTCCTTGAATTCTTTGTGAATCAAATTGACAATGAAGCCCAGTTGTGGTTTTTGAATGAAATCACCATTAATCTTCCATATTGGATCTTTCACCAATGTAGAAGATGTTTCTTGCAAGGGTTTTTGTCTTCACAAAGCCATAGGATGAACAAGTTCAACTAGCAAATGTATTATCCAAAATATCAAACCAAGCATATCAAAAAGAGCTCCAAAAGCTTACTTATATAGCCCTCTAATTCCCACACCCAACTAGAGGAGGTTGTTAATTTTATTTAAAATCCTTATGTCTCCCATAAAGTGGCGCCCATTCCAACATAGTCTTTTATTTAATATTTGCACTTAAATTTAACACTTGGGCACCCATATAGTCAATAATTAAATAATCAAATAATGATAAAATTAAATATTTAATTTAACTTTATTACTTTATAACTTAATTGTTATTTAACTTAAATACACTGGACCACCTTAAAACTTGAGATATCAACATCAATGCATCCATTGACATATCTAAAAATACAAATATTAACAACTGGCTTTGTCAATGCCTAGGCTGGCTTACTAACATAGCATGTGAAAGTTGTTCAAAACCACTCTATAAAAGGGCGTTATGCAAATCTCAACCACTCAAGCTCAAAGAAACACCTGTCCCTGCCAAAAGCTGGATCAAACTGTCATCAAGAGTCCCTTAACCTTAACTCATTAACCTGTGGGAACCCACTGAATAGGGTAACCGTCCATTATATTGAAGTGCTTAGGAAAGGGACACAGTCCGCTCTCTTCAAAATTTCTTGTTCCCAAGCAATTCCAATTGTGGATGCTGTAAAATTTGCTCATTCTCCCATGTTGCATCCTCTAACGACAATTTCTTCTATTTGACCAAGTACTTGTTTGTGACTCTCTTCTGTAGAGTGCGCTCCCTGTAGTCTACAATGGCCTCTAGAATCAAGTTTAAGTTTCCCTCCTCATCCAACATTGGCAACTTTGATGAGGGAACCACATTATGCCCGAGTGCCTTTCTAAGCCTAGACACATGAAATACATTGTGCACTTTGCTACTAGCTGGTAACTTTATCTCATAGGCTACTTCTCCAATCCTCTTGAAGACTTTGAAAGGATTGTAGAACCTGGATTTAAGCTTATCTGATCCACTCTTCTTAAGAGTGGACTGTCTATATGGATGGAGCCTCAAATATACCATGTCACCCACCTCTTAACTGCATTGTATCCGATGCTGATCAGCATATAACTTCTACTGATATTGTGCTTGCTGCAAGTTCTCTTTCAAGGATTTCATAATATCTTGAATCTCCTGTAACAAATCTCTTGCCTTATGCAATCAACCATTCCCAAAGAGCAAGTTAATAAAGTCAAGTGCCTCATACCCATATAATATTGTAAATGGTGACATCTTGATAGACATGTGATAGGTATAATTATAGCAATATATAATGTCCCCTACATATAGGCTGTCAATTTCCAAAGGGAAACATACATTCCTACCTAGTATATTACATTAATTCAGAGTAGATAATTAAAGTTGTTCATAATTCAACTTAATATTGTCATTACTCAAGTCCTAATTCCTAATCCCTTCTAATTCTTAATCGCAGAAGAGGGCTTTGGCTTGTTTAGGGTGCTATGACACCACCTCCCTAATTCAGCCTAGACGTCAGGAACATCAATCCTTCCATCCTTGGGGCCCTTTCATCCTTGGGGAATAGAATTAGAATTGATTAAGTACTTAGATTGTGAATATATTTGCCTTTCAATTATTATGAATGTATATAAAATTAAGTGTGACTGTCATACATATTGTAGTCTATATTCATATTACTATTATTACTACTAAATTCTGCATAAGAATATTATCAGGCTGCATATATTAAGCACATCCCCATGCATACCACCAAGAACAAAGATGTTATTGCCTATAAATTACTAACAATTCTGTTCTGAACTGATCTGATCGATGATGATGTCACTGAAGGCTTTTGATTCCTTTCCTTTATATCTTTTGATGGAGAGGTCACACCTCTTTATCATGTATGCCTTTTGGCAAGAGACACACCCTTTCACCATTAGCACCCTTTGAAAGGATGCAACTCTTCATTATTTCTGCCCTTTGAAAGGGACACAACCTTTCACAATCAGATCTGCACATCTTATTTAAATCAAATCTGCACTTTTGATTTCCAAATTATTCCCCCTCAAATGAGGTTCTCTTCTCCCTTTAATATCTCATGTTCAACTTTTCATTTTATGTCTTTTGACCATTCATTAACTTAATTAGATTTCAATTATATTTAATTATATTCTTTTATATTTTAATTGAATTTTTAATATTTAAATTTTGTTATTATTATTTATTATCAAATTATATTTCAAAGTGGGGACATTACAGTCCGCCCCACCTAAGATTGCTTGTCCTCAAGCAATGCCAATTTTCTCAAGCTGAGTCATCCACCAAGATGAGGATTCTCCAAATCAACCATTTGGAATTTGTAATCTTGTGCTGTAATTAGCTTCTTCTATAAACTCTAAGATAATTTATACCAAGTGATGTTTCTTTCATTATCTTGGTTATGTCTACTTGTGCTAACATGATAGACATGTTGGAAATACATCAGCTCAAACACGGAGCATACACATGAAAACATGAAGCATACACATTAATATATGTAGACACGGAGCATACACACGAATAAACGTATTGTTAGATTTCTTCTCATTGACTAGAACGATTCATTGATTCATCTTTACCCTGCAGGATGGCAGGATCAAAGCTTTGATACCATTTGTAATGTCTCCTATATATAGGCTGTCAATTCCCAAAGTGAAACGTACATTACTACCTAGTATATTACATTAATCCGGAGTAGATAATTAAAAGTTGCCCTTAATTTAACTTAATATTGTCATTACTCTAGTCCTAATTCCTGGTCCCTTCTCATTCTTAATCCCAAAAGAGGGCATTGGCTTGTTTAGGGCGCTATGACACCACCTCCCTAATTCAGCCCAGACGTCAGGAACATCAATATTTCCATCCTTGGGGTCCTTTCATCTTGGAGTGGATTTACTCTGCCTCTCCCTACAACACCCGTCTCCCTTGGGGAATAGAATTAGAATTGATTAAGTACTTAGACTGTGAATATATTTGTCTTTCAATTATTATGAATGTATATAAAATTAAGTATGTCTGTCATACATATTGCAGTCTATATTAATATTACTATTATTACTACTAAATTCTGCATAAGAATATTATCAGGCTGCATATATTAAGCACATCCCCATGCATACTGCCAAGAACAAATATGTTACTGCCTGTAACTTAATATCAGTTCTGATCTGATCTGATCTGATTGATGGTGATGCCACTGAAGGCTTTTGATTCCTTTCCTTTATATCTTTCAATGTGATGGAGAGCTCATACCTCTTCATCATGTATGTCTTTTGGCAAGAGACACTCTTTCACCATTAGCACCCTTTGAAAGAATGCATCTCTTCATTCTTTCTGCCCTTTGAAAGGGACACAACCTTTCACAATCAGATCTGCACATCTTATTCAAATCAAATCTGCACTTCTGATTTCCAAATTATCCCCCCTCAAATGAGGTTCTCTTCTCCCTTTTATATCTCATGTTTGAGGGAGTCCCAACTTTTCATTTTATGTCTTTTGACCATTCATAACTTAATTAAATTTCAATTATATTTAATTTTATTCCTTTATATTTTAATTACATTTTTTAATATTTTAATTTTGTTACTATTATTTATTATTAAATTATATTTCAAAGTGGGGACATTACACAATATTCTCCAAGGTGTAGCCATTTCACCCGTGTTTTGCTGTCCTGAAATGTAATTCCTGAGATACCCCTCCACCGATTCTGTCTATGGGTGGTAGCTTGTTTTGGGAGTGAGCTCAGTCCCACTTAATTTGAAAAGCTCCTGCCAAACGAGGCTTAAGAACTTGCTGTCCCTATCACTCACTATGCTCTTGGGTGTCCCATGAAGTCCGAAAATCTCCCTAAGATTAAATTAGCTACCTAGTTGTAGTATATGATGCAAAAATAGCAAAATGTGTGCAAATTTGGTCAACCTGTCTATTACAACATATATAGTCCTTGCCTTGTACCTTAGGTTGCTTGGTGATGAAATCCATGGAGATACATTCCCATTTTTGATTGGGAATGGGTAAGGGCTGAAGCAAACCAATTGGATAAGTTTGCTCATCTATATTCTGTTGGCATGTGGGGCAATCTTTAACATACTTAAGGACTTCATTTTTAAGCCCTTTCCATGTGAACCTCTCTTCGATGTGCCTATATGTCTTGAAGAAACGCGGGTGACCAGCCATAGGTGCACAATGAAAGGTCTTCAATATCTTCACCTTAAGCTATGGATTAGGCACCATATAGATTATCATTTTGTAAATAATGAGATGATGCAAAAGCATTCATGGTGTAGGGGCCATCCTTATCAACCAAAATATGTTTTATTTTTTTATTTCCATAGTTTAGGTGAATAAATGTTGTAGTTTGAATATCTTTGTAATAAAGACCAATATTTTTATTAAATATTTTGGTCAGTACCTTACGCTAAATTTTTGTGTAAATTTGGATGCATTTGTTGGCATTTACAATGTCAAATATTTCAAATTGGCTAACTTAGGTGTTGGATTTGGAAGAGACCCCCACCTACTTGGAATGACATACATTTTGATTTAATGCATTATGACAAGATTCTAGGAGTTGCAAACAATGATAGTTCATTAATTTCAAGGTGGGCGCCCAAGATGGAGTTCCTATCTTGACTATTTCGGGAGTCAATTGGGTGGAGATAATGGCAAAGTTGAACTGTTATTATTGGCATATTCCCATAATGGTAGTGTAAGATCATTCAAGGACATCAAACTCAATTTCTAAAATTCAAAACATACAGCCTTCTAGGTTTGGGCGTAGCCTTCCTAGGATCATTTAATGCTCATTGAAAGTCATTTCATAGACTTTTTGAGGAA
Organism: Cryptomeria japonica; assembly: GCF_030272615.1. Lineage (NCBI taxonomy): Eukaryota > Viridiplantae > Streptophyta > Pinopsida > Cupressales > Cupressaceae > Cryptomeria > Cryptomeria japonica. The sequence goes on from NC_081414.1 coordinate 267,159,880, forward strand.
TAAACTCTCATTCTTTCATTTGTTTAAGAAGAGTTTTCAGATTTGAAGGTGTAGAAGGAAGGAATGAAGGAAGCTGGAAATCAGATTTGAAGGTGGTTTTCCTGTTATAGTTTCTTCTTGCAGGTGGTTTTGTTAGTGTACTCAGAATTGCAGGTGTTATTGTGAGGCCAATAGGCTCAAAGTTGTAGACGGTCTCATAGTTTGCATTCATATTTGACATTTATGTAAGGTTGTTGTTGTAGATTAGTTTTACATTTGATTTGTTATGATTTTCATCAGCCCCTATGGCTGTCATATCAATGTAATTTCAGTTATGGTTTGATGTCATATCAATTCAAGTGGTTTGGTGTGAGAAAATTCCATTATTCTTTGCAGATTTTTGATATTGTTTGAAGAATTTCTGAATTGCATTGTACATCCAAGAGACAGTTTACTGATTTATATCAGTTTGGTTTTGTGAGAGGTCACTTCTATCTACATCATCAACTCATTGAGCACTGTGTACTTGTCATCATGAATAGTGCCCTCAATGATCCCTGCTCATCAAGAATCCTTAGCATACTTTTCTGAAATAATCCCTCTCTAATCAATGGTGATCTCAACCAATGAACACAAATGAGGCCTATTGGAAAGTGTATCAATAACTACATTCTTCTTCCCCTTAACATAAACAATGTCGAAATCATATGCCTGTAGTCTACTCACCCACTTTTGTTTCCTATTGTTGAGATCTTTTTGATTCATAAAATATTTGATGCTATTGTGATCTGTTTTGATGAACTTGCCCCCTACCATTTTGGTCTGAATTTGGCCAAAGCATGCATGATCGCTAACATCTCCCTATCACATATGGAGTAGCTCCTCTCAACACCTCTCAACTTCTTGCCCTTGAAGGCTATGGGATGCTTCTTCTATATCAAAACAACACTATTCCCCTCTCCTGAAGCATCACACTCCAACTCAAAAGGCTTGGAGAATTTTGGTATTGCCAACAAGGCATGTAAACATTACCTATTTGAAGTGATCAAAACACTTTTGTGCTGAGTTGGACCACTCAAAAGCTCCCTTCTTCGTCAAATTTGTAAGTGAAGTTGCAGTTTGTGAAAAACTCTTTACAAAGCTCTTGTAAAAGCCACACTGACCAAAAAATCCCTAAAGTTGTGACAAATTCGTAGGTGTAGGCCACTCAACAATAGCCTTGATCTTCTTAGGATTAACTCTCAATCGTTCGATTCACACTTGGACTCCTTAGCATATAATGAATCACTCTTCGGTATGCTCAAAGCCTCCTCAAGATGCCTCATATGTTCTTCCCAAGTTTTGTTACAAATCAGGATATCATCAAAATATATTAACACAAACTTTCTTAATTGCTTCCTGAATACCTGATTCATGCAAGATTGCGTTGTCTCAATTTTTGAACTTCCAAATATTTGACAACCCCTACAAAGTTTTACTCAAAATTTGACGTTTTATGAGGCAAAAAACTCATATTTGTTAATGTCAAATCATGCGTGGGTGTTTTTGTCATCATTGTCCAAGTTTCAGTTGATTTTTGCCTTCATTTTTCTAGCTTTCTGTGCAATTTCGGGTTTCAGGTCAGTCACTGCAAGTAGGAACTTTTTTGATGTCACTGCAAGTAGGAATTTTTTTGAAGTCATTACAAGTTAAAGTTACTTGCAGTAGGGTCTTAGAAACCCAATTACAAGTAAATTTGTTTTTATAATGTATTTGTGCACTTGCAGTCGGGTTCCTAAAACCCAATTACAAGTGAAGTTCGCTTTACAAGGACATGAAATAAAGTTGCTTGCAATTGGGATTTTGAAACCCGATTGCAAGTATGAAGGCATTTATTTTTCCCTTTCAAGTTGTGATTACTTGCAATCGGGCCTCCAAGACCCGATTGCAAGCCCTTGTTTTGCTTTTGCATTTTACTTGCAATTGGGTCTTGAAACCCTGATTGCAATCATGGTCTTCCTTCATGATTTTTCTCATTGCCTTTCACTTGCAATCGGTGTTTCAAAACCCGATTGCAAGCCCATATTGCATAAGCATTTTGAAGTGTATCCACTTGTAGTCGAGTCGTCGGGTCCTAAAGACCCGATTACAAGCTTATATTCACCTTGCAGCCTTGTTTCATTTCATACTTGCAGATTACCTTCCAAAACCCGATTGCAAGCTTATATCTACCTTGCAAACATGTTCACTTGCATTCGGATCTCCAAGACCCGATTGCAAGTATAAGTATCGGAGTTTTTCCATTTATGCCCCACCGTTTTCTCATTGCAAGCTCATCCCTGCCACTTATTTTTAGCCAATTGCAAGCTTATATCTATTGTGCAAACTCGCTTATTTGTAATCAAGCCTCCAAGACCCGATTGCAAGTATAAGATTCAACATCTCTTCCCCATTTTCTCCCTACATTGCATTGGTCATTTCCACCTTTTTAAGCTTATTGCTTTTCACTCGCATTCCACCTCCCAAGATCCAAAAGTCACCTTGTCTCCACATACTCTAATTCCCACATCTTTCCTTTGCAAGATCAATACTTGCAGTCGGGTCTTAGAGACTTGATTGCAAGGGGTTTTCAATGCATGTAAGGACAGAAAGCACAAGCCAAGCCAGTGCTGTCATATGTTGATGACATTAAATGGAAAAAGTATGCTGTCATATGCAGAGAGAGGGTCAAGATGGCATGAACCATGAAGCAGAAAATAGTGGCTAAGTCAAGTCCTATCTAAAATCAGGGATGATGGTTCTAGTCTCACCATTGGGAATATTTTCTTTCCTTTACCAAATGTGAAAGTCAATGCCATGATAAGAGAGAACTTGACAAATGAAGGATAATGCAGCAGAGGAATGCATTGTAGCAGCACTAGGTGACAAAAAGCAACGACTTTCATTATTATAGTGACCAATGAAGAATGCTCATTATCTTCAAGTTCAGCGGTTGATCTTCACAAGGTCGCTGTCATTACCATTCATGGACAATGATGCAAGTTGATGTTCTCGATCAAATACCTTCACCAATCGTGAATACTTCAAGTACTAGCATCTTGTAGTAGCATGAAGACCTCTTAGACGGAGGATGATGTAAATAAAGTCATGTCTCAGACACTTAGATTAGTTTCAATTATGCATTTGTAATTTAGTTTTGACAAATTACATGTAATGTCAAAAATTGTAATTGCAAGTAGCCACATTACTTGCATTCTTGTAACTTGTAATTACATGTAAACAAATTACAAGTTGGTTAGTAATAGAACTGTAATTTGAATAAGTCATAGTTAGTTAGTTAGTTGTGGAAAAAGTCCCATCTAGTTAGACTTCTCCCACATTTTGCTCTCAACCCCCCTCCTATATATACACGAGGGTGCTCTTTGTAATTTTTATCTTTTTAGCAAGCAAGAAAACTTTGCAGAAATTTACAATCATAGAGACTTTCAGACTTTGTGTTGAAGCCATACTTCTATGTCCATTGCGTTCTTGTGTCATAGTGGGATATTTCTTTGTATTTGCTTGAGATTGTAGTAAAGTTGTTAAGAAGAGCTGCACTTTGATTTCTTGCAGACTTTGTGCTGCAAATAGTAAGGGTTGAATTAGTTTAGTTAGGTGTTGAAAGTTGAGAAGAGTTGTAAGACTTTGTGCTTGTGGTTGTTCCCATTTGAAATAGTTCGAAGGTGCATCATATTTGCAGACTTTGTGCTGCCATATGCTGTATATTGTTCTTTTTTTATTATTCTGAAAAAGGTAGATAGGATAGTGGGAACTCAAGAATTTGTGTCGTGTTTCTATTTTCCCGTCCCGGGGGAAGTGACGAAGACTTTGGGCTTTCACGGAAACTTCATTTCTTTTTGTTTCTTTAAGCTACTGTATTTGTTGTTAAAACTGCTGTTTCTTTCCTAGGAAGAGGAAAGAATATCGTCTTTTCTGAAAAAGAGAAAAGGATGTTGTTTCACCCAATGTAGATTAGTGTTTAGTTAGTAATAGTAGAAAAGGGAGCCTTCCCTTAAATTAGGAGAGTTTTATACTCACGCTGTGGCTGATACCACAATTTTGCACATCTTTCCAGGTGCACAAAATTTTCAACCAACATAATGGAAAGTGGGTGGTGCATTAGTTAAACCGAAAGGCATCACCAAAAACTCAAAGCGTCCAAAGTGGCATCTGAAATCTATCTTCTCTATATCCTCTCCCATCCAAATTTGATGGTAGCTTGATCTCAAATCAATCTTAAAAAACCAACAAGCACTATGTAGCTCATCAATCAACTCATTAATCCTAGCAATGGGATACCTATTTTTATCATCTTTTTGTTTAGAGACCTATAATCAATGCACATCCATATTGTCCCATCCTTATTCTTTACCAAAACCACTGTTGAAGCAAAAGGGCTCTTGTTGGGTCTAATGCACCCCATCTCCAATAACTCTATAATAGCTTTCTCTATTTCATCTTTATGCCTTTTAGGATGTTTGTAATTTGTAGTAATCATTAGTTTGGCACCTTCCTCCAGCTCTATCAGACGCTCTATCCCTCTCTCTGGTGGCACTCCACGTGGAATACTCCCAAACACCTTGCTATGCTTTGATAGCAACTTTTGGATGTCAGGATGATAATTGTTTTTCTCTTGGTTTGCAATTGTAGGCATGATGAGACACTCTGCTGCCCACTCTACTTGATCATGTCTAATCAAACACTCTGTCCTCTTGAAGGATACAACTTTGTGACCCCCATGTGATAACCCTTTGAGCACTATCCTCTTCCCATTTGATTCAAACTTCATCTCCATTTTTTGCAAATTGAAGGAGAAATCCACAAGAGATAGCATTTAGTGCATCCCTAAAACCACATCACTATCTCTTATATTCATCACATAAAACTCTTCCTTCAACTCATAATATCCTAACTGTATGCTTTTATTGTTAATCTTTCGAGTACAAGAGATCTTGTACCCATTAGCTACCATCACCCTGAAGCCCTCATGTTTTTCAGTTTGAAGTCCTCTCCTAGCCACAAAGCCCTCATCAACGAAATAATGAGTGGCACTTGTATCAATAAGCGTTATTATTTTCTACCCCTATTGCACACCTCTAACCTTGAATGTTACTCTTTTTGGACACTAGAGAGTTGGGTGACTGTACCGCCACTTCTTTGCTCTTCTTCTGATGGGCTTTCCTCTTCACTGCTCTTTGAATCAGATTGCTGATCTGATTTTTCTGACGTTGATTCTTTCGCTGAAAAGTACTCTAATTGTTTTGCTTTAGATTTTACACTGCATTTGTGAGATGGGTCCCAAGACTCCCTACATTGAAAGCATAGTTTCTTCCTTTGAAGATCATTCAACTACTCATTGTCCAACCTGTTAGATTCATTTCGTGACTAATTTGATTCCTTTTGAAAATGTTTCTTATCCTTATCCTTCTTGCGAGGGAATCCCTTAGACTAAAACTTGCTCCTAAAAGTAGAAGCCTCCATGTCTCTAGCCTTTTTGATGGCTTCCTATGAAGTAGGTGGATTGAGTGCCTCAATCCAACCTCTCAAGGGGTTTCTAAAGCCATCCATGAAAAGAACCATAAGCCTCATCTCTAAAATATTTGTGACCAACTCTCAAAGTCTTTGAAAATCATTCACACATGCATCTACTGAACCCACTATTTCAGCTGAGCTAATTCCTTGAAGTGAATTTTACAACACAAGATTGCAAGATCAAACAACAAATTAGAATACCTTCCACAAAAGAAAGTAGCAAGAAACATATGCCATATTCCTCAAAAGCAAAGATTACAGGATGAAATTACAATGCATAATGATGTGCTTATATAGAGAGCACAAAGATGCCCTAAACTAAATTTAGGAGAACTAAGAAAAAGAATGAGGAGCTCAATAAAGCTCAACTACAATTAAACTAGAGTGAAGCTATTATTAGCCTAATTAAATAAAAGCTAAAGAGCACCTAAGTTTAGCTTAAGTGAAGAAGTAATAAAGAACCTAATTAATAAATAATTAGATAAATGTCCTAATTACTCCAACACCCCCCCTTAAGATTAACTTAGGGATAAGCTAAAGAGCTAATGATGAATGCAAAATGCATGTATGAGTGAGTCCCGAAAAGTAGGGCTGATTAGATACTCATGTACAAACCAATGCAAAGCAATGCAACTCTCACAACCGGAGAAAAATCTAGTGGGAGAAAATTCCTCTCCAAAAGAGAGAAAAATACAATAACTGTACCAGAGAAAGAAGGAAAGGAGGAGGACTCAATGTGACCCTCCAAGGATTGCTTCTGTCACAATACAACGAATATACCCCCCATAAGAGAGAAAATGAGGATCTTGTGCCAATAATGAATGCTTGAAGACAAAACATGATCCACTGCTTACAAACAACATTTCTCCCCTATGGAAGAAACCAATCCACTAGAGATATGAAAAGACACTCCCATAAACATGAAGATGTAGGAATCCAAATCTAGATATATGGAGATGTCTCTGAAAACTGCTCATGTGTTGCCAAGTCCTTGGATGATGAAGATGCCACAAACCGATTAGGTACATGCCCAATCACAATAGAAGGTGACAAATTAGGACTCTACAAAATGTGATGAAGAACAAGCCCCATGGGTGATGAAGATGGGTTGACAACACTGATGAGGCTGTCAACAAAGATGAAAAGATCAAGCAAAGGTTATATGCTCTATAACAACCAATGAATTCTGTATTAGTGCACAATTGATTGGTTGGAGATACACTTACAATGATGAATGAATCCTTATTAAAAGATGAATAAAACCTTAGCTGCAAACCCTAAAGGCTAGATTAAATTAGCATGCACCAAGTGTCACAATCATAATGAATGAGACAACTTAAATTATTATTATTCCAATTTAATAAAATGAAAAAGCACCTAAGTTTAGCTTAAGTGAAAAAGTAATAAAGGACCCAATTAATAAATAATTAGATAAATGGCCTAATTACTCCAACAAGTCTTTCTTGTCAAATCTCTCAATAAGCCTCTTTGTGAACTAAGCATAAGAGATGATCTGATCATGCCCCATAGTGATCATCCCATGGTGCCACCACTTGTGTGCAATACCATCCAGGTGTGTTACTGCATACTTGATTGCTTCTTCTTTTGGCATTGGATTGAGCTGAAATGAGTATCTACTTTCTACACCCAAGCTCTACCTAAAGTCTTTCTTGAGCCATCATAGTAGGGAAGGGTTAGTTTCCCAACATTCTTTTGCAAGTCATATTTATTTGTTCTTTCTCCAACACAGGGTCTATGCTTCATTTTGAGGTCAATGTAGTCCCTTAGTGATATAGCAGCCTGATAATCTAGACCTCCATTTGTCCAATGATACATAGATTGATTTTACAAATCCGTAACTTGGGGTTCATTATCAGCCAGTGGTTGAAACCTAGTTGGGAAAATTGGCATAAGGGGCTTGGAATTAACTGTTCTTACCTGCTGATTTGCATTTTTGTTATTAATTGAGTTATCCCCTTGTCCATTGTTACTACCTTGTTGTCCATTATTTGCACCTACATTGCTGTTGTTTTTGTTCACCCCCATTTGACGAGCCATCAAGTCAATTAGATGTCCAAGACATTGATTGTTTCTTGTTCTCTTTGTTTTGCAGCTTTAGCCCTCTAAGAAGAGTGTCTAGCATGCTCAAGAATCGTTCTCCATCTGGATCCCTATCACCTATATTGGTTGTTCTCTATTCTTCTAGTGCTCTTTGTTGTTTAGTTGCCAAATTACTATTAGACTTGTTCCTGGGAATGTTGAAGTGATATGTGAAAGGTGGTTGCTCTCTAACCTTGACACATCATTGTTGTATCATTCTGAACCCTTCAGGATGGTAGGACATATTGCTCTGATACCACTATAACATACACCCTTATATTTTTGTTTTGTTTTCTGTTTTGAAGTATTTTATAGAAGAAGATAGAGATGTAGAATTTGTGAATCACAATAGATAGATATTGCAATAATAATGAACAAAAATAGCTCCACAAATACAATATTTTGAAATAACCACAATTAGCAATAAATTGGAAGACTAATATATCATTGAAATATCATTACAATGCATTATCAAACATACCTTTTTTCTGCAAATGTAAAAAAAGTTCAATGTTGTGAATACCGAGTAAACTAGCACCCAAATATGGAGTCCAAAATAGTGAAATACAGCTCTAGATATTACAATATTGAACAGAAAACACAAAAAGCCCTAGACACCTCAATAATGGCCTCCAAAATCCCTCAAGTACCAAAGCGCCTAGCTATGAAAATGCACATGCCAATCCCAAGACAATATGGCCAGCAAGGAGGAAAGTATGACTAGCCTGGAGGTTGTAATCAACTCTTACAACTACTGCAAACTTTCTTAATCAGCTCCAAACAATCTCCTTTCAATTTTCTGTTAGTTCTATGTGAATCGAACTGAAGATATTAAACCAACAATGAAGCCCAACTGTGATCTTTGAATGAAATCACCATTAATCTTCTAGATTGGATCTTTGACCAACGTAGAAGATGTTTACTTGCAAGGGTTTTCGTCCTCACAAAGCCACATTATGAACAAGTTCAACCAGCAAATGTATTCTCCAAAATATCAAACTAGGCATATATTAAAAAGAGCTCTAAACACTGACTTACATAGCTCTCTAGTTCCCATGCCCATCTAGAGGAGCTTTTTAATTTTATTTAAAATTCTTATGTCTCCCATAAAGTGGCACATATTCCAACATAGTCTTTTATTTAATATTTGCACCCATATAGTCAATAATTAAATAATGAATTAACGATAAAGTTAAATATTTAATTTAATTATGTAAATTAAATACACTGGACCATCTTAAAACCCAAGTTATAAACATTCAATGCATCCACTGACATATATACAAATAGAAATATTGACAACTGGCTAAGTTGGTGCTTGGGCTGACTCACTAAAAATAGTATGGGAAAACTGTCCAAAACCATTCCAAAAAAGGGCGTTATGCAATCTCAACTACCTGAGCTCAAAGAAACACCTATCACTGCCAAAAGCTGGATCGAACTGTCATCAAGAGTCCCCTAACCTTAACTCATTAGCCTATGGGAACCTATGAATAGGCTATCATCATGCTAAAATGCTTAGGAAGGGGATATTACAAAAGACGCTATTTCATGTTGTTGTAGTTAGAACTGACATATGTAGTTTAATGTGTATGAAATTTATCAAACACTTCTGCACTATTGTTGAGGTGTGGGGGCCCACAAAAAGAAATTAAAAAACTATTTTTTAAAAGTATTTGTGTGTTTTTTTTAAAAATGTGCTAGGAAAAGTGGGATGGCCGGCAGTCCTTGAGGACATTTGTGACGTCCCTCGACCATTTGAGGATGACTGGATGTCCCCTCTAAGAATCACTGCTGTCCCTGCATTTTCGGGGTGTTTCTTTTATTTTCCAGATTTTTGGGGATGGCTAGGGGATGTTCCCAATCCGTCCCCTTACCCCTAGGATGTCTTGGAAATGGGGACACATCCTTGGGTGACACTGAAGAAATCAGAAAATAGTAAAAAATGGTTAGGGTTTGTAGCTAAAAAATAAAAGAAATAGCTAGGTCTTGTTCATAAAAAGAGATCAAAACCAAAAGAATCCATAATAAAACTAGAAAATGAGGTAAAAACGATTTCTCATTATTTTCCCACGTTTCTTTCTTGTTCCATGAATCTAAAATGAAAAATATAAACAAATGTAGAAGACAACAAAATTTTTAAAAAAGGGAAAGAAATGATTCAAAATAGGAAAATACCTCTCGAGATTTTCTTGAATTTGACAGTGGGCTGCTTCAAATCAATGGCGGTCTCATCAAAGTATACCAAATCAATGTTTCCTACTCAAGTTATCTGTTTGTTTTGCTTCAACGGCTTGTGATTTTAGCTCCAATATGCTTTTTTCTCGTCTTTGTTCTTGCAAATAAAATGAATGTGTTTTGAGAATGTTAGAGGTCATTTTAGAGTGTTAGGTTTGATTGTTTCTTTTTTTGTTTCTAATTTTTATGTTTGACTTATACAATTCAGTATTATGAAGGGACTTTTTGGGTTTAGCAAATCTGATTGACTTGGTGAGCTTAATCATATTCACCAAGTTCCTCAATCACAAAGTTACGACCACCTTAGGACTCTTGGTGAGTCTTGTAATTGTGGAGAATACCATCATCCTTACCAATTAAGCTCATCTCCTTTGATATTTTTATAAAATCATCGAAGGGGTTGTAGCCCAATTGGTGAAGGTGATGATGTGTCATGCCATCCACCAAGGTACAAATCCTTGGGAAACTTTTATGGAATGGATCTTCCTTCTTGTGGCAACTTAGCTAAAGGAGGTTTTGATATAGGTGCACACATACACCACATGTTGTAAATGGCTACTTAAGGGTAAAGAGGCTGATATCTATGTAGCTCATTTGTATCCATCAAAATAAAAAAAAAGATCCATTTTATTGTGTATTCTAATTAATACCTTCACACAAGCTGGGGTTTAGAGTGCTTGATTACATTTCTAATTTGTGTAAGTTGGATTCACCAGTATACCTATGGGTGTGGGGGAAAATTGCATTAGCACACACAAATTGTGCTTTTTAAGTGGTTCATTTCTAGGATTTACGTGCACACAACTACTACTTTGCAAAGGAGTTATATTTTAGCAATCTAAAGGAGTTGCCTCTAAATTAATTTTTCTTGATATTGAGTGATTAAGATACGATCAAATTAGGCCTTTCGAGATGAAATAAGAATGAGATATTGTGAATCAGCAATGTTACTATGATGTAGGGGCACAAGGTGTGGGTGTGTCCAAACAATTTTGAAGTTCAGTTTTTTAAAAACTGCAAAATCTGAGTTTCATTAATGATAATTGCTTATCACGATGACAAAATACATCCCATAATCATTGAAAAGCCCAAAAATTTGAGAGTTGTTGTAATTAAGTTCTGTTACCTTTTGTCAAGGCTTATGGCTGGTTCTGAGTTTGGTTCGTACCCAATCTAGAGTTGGAACTAGTACATGAGAAGATTCAGCCACGGTGTGGTCCAACTATGGTTTTGTCCATAATGAACTTGGGTTGAATTGAACAAAACCCAAAAGAATCTAGAGTGAGCCTACCCAAAAAAAATGTCTTTTCTTTTAGATTTATTTTTTAGTTTTTGATCATTTTAAATATTGATTTTACCTCTGTCAATGACTTGAGTGTAGACACCAGATTTAGGTGCACTGTGTGTAGATGAATTGGCAGCTGTTGGTTTGTCCCATATAGTTTCAAGCTCATGGAAGACTCACACATCAACAAATCCTTGGATACCTATGTTACCCTGAGTTTCCAGGACGGGGACGGCAAGGGACGGGGGTACGCATTTCTGGGACGGTGATTTTTTTTGCCAATTTTGGGGACGGCAAGGGACGGGGGTACGCATTTCTGGGACGGTGATTTTTGCCAATTTTGGGGACGGCTAGGAGATGGCAAATGGGACGGCTATATAAAAATAGGAAAAATTAAAATATATAGGGAAATTTAAAATATTCATATGAAAACATGGATAAAGCATGCACATATACATAATAGAATGTAATGTCCCCGTTTTTGGCCTAGAATTGTTTGTGTTTGATTTTTGGAGAAATAAGGGAAAATTATTTAATTTAATATTATATAAGTTGTCTCATTATATTTATTTAAAAACATACGTGAGATGATTTTATATTTTATTAAATTAATAAAGTGACTAAGTACAAAATAAAATAATTAATAAGTCACTTATGAAAAAATATTAAAATATTATTTTATTAAAAAGAGAAGCTTTTAGAAGCTGACCGATCCATGTGAGGAAAAGGTTAAATGGGGATGTGGCTCATTGTTTTGGCATTGGTGATTTGACATTTTCTCTTGCATTGTGGTTGTGGAGCCTAGGGTTTCTGCAGATTTGGTCATAGGGAACAATACCTCCCTTTTGATCTGCATAAATGAGGGGGTGAGAGATCCTCTGAAGGGTTGCCTTGAGAGTGAGGGACATTCAGTCCTTCATACTGAGCTAATTGAGGTTTGATATCAGTTTTCATGGTGAATGATTTTTGGTGAAGACTTCAGCTCTTTGGTGAATGAACAGTGATGATCCTGCCTACACATTGAGAGAGGCTAGGCGATTTTCTTGGAGCATATTGGAGGTGATTTTGAAGAGAGTTGCAGGCTTTTCAGATCTGAGACAAATTCGATCAGTCCTTCCATGTCCCACGATTTTCATCATAACTCCTAGTTCATGCATCAATTTCATCTCTGGTTTGGAGCGCCCTCTTTGGTTAAGGTCAACGATGGTATTTGATGATTGAAAGGAGTTGAATCTGCTCGTATTTATTTGTTATTCTCATTTACCTCAGAACAGGGGCGATTTCGGTGAATGGGCCGATTTGGCATAAGGAGTGCATAAGGCATCTTGATATTGCTTGCTTCTTCACTTCTACACCTAGGCGATATATCCAGGTTCTTCTTGGCACTATTTACAATAAGTTTCAGTTATGTATGTGTGAATTCATGGCTGTCATTTCTACTCAGACACTGAAAATTATCATTGTTTAGCCAAAAGTCTTTGGCCCTTATCTAGACATTGTAATAAGTCTATCGCCTTTTAATAAAGGAAGATATAAGGTTGCTTTAGTCTATGTGTTGTTACATGATTGCATGCCAACTATTTGTCATAATTACAGTCTGTTGTAATCACATATTTCTGCATATCTATTCATGCTTTTTCATCAAAACCTAAAAATACAAGTTGCATTATCATCCTTGATTATTGTCCCATTTGTTTGCAAGTCATCCGCATTAGAAAACCAATTTTCCTAGAGTCAAAATTAGTCTGAAGTGTTGCAGAAATCAGAACAGCATAACACACAAGTGGTCTACAAATCTGCATAACACGCAGGTTATAGAGTTAGGAACTTTGAACAACAAAGTAATCAGTACATTGTTTGACAATATCCCTTGGATATCTTAGTTAATAACAACAAGGATATTACATAGAACCTTAAAATATAAGAACTAGCAAAGTTCTTATGCCAAATTTGTGTTAAATTGAGAGTCAAAGTCAAATTGCGTATAGAATTCATTGTCAAAATTCACTGTCAATGTGCAAAATTTATGGGGATGTCCCTTAGGAGTCCCCTGTCCCCGGGATGTCCCCGAGACGGGGATGCCTGAAAAAAAAACCGGGGACGCGTCCCTAGGTAATGTAGTTGGATACCCTTTTTCTTGCTTTCATATATTTAGTGTGCATCTAGAAAATAAGTTTTGTTCTTAGTTTTTGATGATATTGTTGATGGTTCACATTAGATCTGTATGCATACTCTTTAGCCATAATCATTTCTTAAACCTGTGTTTGGGGTTGATTAAGTTGGAAAAACCTTTGTATTTGGTCTAGCGAAGTACAGATGAAATGCATATGTTGATATTTTTTCACCTATGTTATGCGTTCACATGTTAAATTGAAAATCTAATATATTAATACAGAAAATGATATGCTTTTTTTTAATATTGGTATGTAGGTTTGTTTTTGGGCCCAAGACCTTGTTACAATCGAATTGCAGGGATACTGCTCAATTAGTGGGGATATGACTTACAACTAAAATTGTAGGGATATTGCTGGAACACACACCTGTGGAACTAAGATGTTAGTTAGGGGGATTCAAACTTGGGTCTCCATCACGAGAACCATATGGCCTTGTCATTTGAGCACAACCTTTTAAATAAACTAACATGCTTTTATATTTTATTATGTCTTGTTAATTAATTTTTATATTAATAATATTGAAGTTGAGGAAAAATCAACTCTACAGCTCCCAAAGATCCCCTGCATGCAAACCTGTCACAAAAAGAGAGAAGCAAAAAACCTATGGAGGCCAGAATTCAGAGATCCAGAAAAGAGGAGTCATATTGATTGTGCAACAAGAATGCAATTAAATAATTACAGTTGTTATGAAAATACAAAGAGAGAATCTTTATAAGAGGATACTCGAAACCCTAAAGGAGAAAACCCTAAAGAATTATAAGATTCTTAAGTTTAGCTTAAGCATGGAGTATAATAGTCTAATAATTAAATAAATAATTATTAGCTAATAAAAGATAATTCCAACACCCCCCCTTAAGATGAACTTAGGGAGTAGCTAAAAAACAACTAAGGACTAAAAAAACATGTAAAAAATGCAGGAAAGCAACAATGGGTCCCAACAACTAGGCCTGATGAGGTACCCAAGTACAATAAAATCTTTGTAAAGTGGAGAAAAAGGAGAAAACCCTGTGGGAACAAAACTCCTCTCCAAGAAGAGATGAAAGCTCAAGTGAAGGACTAAGAAGCCTCCAAGCAAGAGTGTTCTAGAAGATAGGAACAAAAAAGAAGAGAATGAAGAACACTACTGAAGCATGAAATAGTTGCAAACACTGTCGAAAAGTAACTGCTGATCTGAAGAACCTCCATTGAAATAGAACATGACTAGGTAGAGAAGATTGTAATCTGCATGAGTGCCCTCAAATGACACTACTCCAATCAGATGGCAAACAAAGGCAAACAACTGAACTCGAAGATACAGATGACATGAAACACCAAAGCTTGAAGAGTTGATCAATCAAACCAAGGAAGCATTAGAACAACAGGACAAACCTCCCCATAATGCTGAAAAGGGAGAGGGACAGGTAGACTGAAAAGAACGGCCAACAAGAACTGCATGACGAAGAACCAGGAACATCGAAGGTACAGAGAAAGTACATAGTGTCGTGGAAGAAACACTTACTTGACACACATCATGAGGCTAATGTCGTGGAAGGAACACTCACGTGACAAAGGTAGATGTCAAACAAAGGCAAACATTAACCCCCCCATGACACTTTATAAGTAGTGCATGTACAATAAGGCACAAGATGTTCAAGATCCCAAGTATACAATGCATGGTGGCACTTTATCTCAGTGCGTTTGCATAAATAAAATGCTACAAGGATCAGAAGAGACAAAAGATTGGAAACAGAAAGAACAGCGAAAGACGAGACATCCTACTCAAAGAAAGAGATCCCAGGACCTGGAACATCCAAAATATTCACCAGAGTGCTTAATAGCAAAAAACTAAATAAAATATACCTGGAGCAGAATCTAGAAAGAAAACTCATATGAATGGAAAGAACACTAAACAAGATTTCCAACAATATAAAGTTTTCGAAAAATGGAGTTCGGATGCTCAAGTTATATCTCTTGGAGTGTAAAAAAGAACCTCTGGCTTTGATAGCAAAAAAACACCACCAAAAAAGAAAAATAAAAAATTCAAACCTCCAGTTCTAGATAGAGCTCGGAAAGAGCTTTCCGACGATATAAGATTTGTCGAAAAACACCTTCGTATGCCCAAGATATGGCCAAAAAACTGAAGGTGCTTTGGATGGGCCTAGAAGGGGCTTGAAGGTTGCCTACATAGTGCTGACATCATCAGTCTATGAGCATAAATTTGACGGCCGTATGGCCGTCACTACCAAAAAAACAATCTACTTGGAAAAACTCGTCGAAAAAAAAATCCGGTGCTCGGCAAAAAATCCCAATCGCCGGAAAACAAAGGAGGGGGCCGGAAACAGGCCAACAGCTCCTAGGCGGTGTGGGAGTGGTACAGGGGTGGTGGCGGGGTTTCCGAGCGGCGGGACTCGGCAGGGCGGGCCAGCGCCAAGGCCGGATTTTCAAACAAAAGTAAAAATACTTTTTTTTGAAATACCTTAATCACAAAGGTTTCATTTTTTTTTTTTTTTGAAACAAAAAAAAAAAGCCTTTTTGGGGGGCCGGCGACCTATGCAGGTCCATACGGCCTGCAGCAGGCCGTGGTCCTCTGCTGTTGATTTTTCCTCAACTTCAATATGGTATCAGAGCGAGAGAAGCAAAAATGCTATGGAGGTCATAATTCAGAGATCCAAAAAACAAGAGTCATATTGATTGTGCAACAAGAATGCAATTCAATAATTACAGTTGTTATGAAAATACAAAGAGAGAATTCTTATAAGAGGATACTCGAAACCCTAAAGGAGAAAACCCTAAAGAATTATAAGATTCCTAAGTTTAGCTTAAGCATGGAGTATAATAGACTAATAATTAAATAAATAATTATTAGCTAATAAAAGATAACTCCAACAATTAACTTTATTTATAATTCTATAATTATATTAACTTTGTTAATATTGTACAAGGTTTATAAATATTTGTGTACATAAATTTTTTTATGATGTATATTGCTCCTAATATTCCTGCTTTTAGGTGTTCTATATATAATTGATGAACCCAAAACAAACCTGACCCCTAATCTGTTTTTGACTAAATCTGTAAACCAAACTTAAACAGGTCCCAGGTTTAGCAATTTAGGAGTTGAGAAACAGTCAAGCCCCTTTCTGTTGGCACAAAACTAATTCCTCTTTGTAGGACTTCTATTCCTTGATCAGATTTGAATGTTGGCTGCTAAAAGCTGAAAATGAATGAGTCTTTTTAAGTGTTTGGTTCTCCTTTATTTCTTTATTAGCTTAATTTTATCATAGGGGTTATAGCCCAATCGGTGAGTGTAATGGTGTGCCACAGCCACACCATCCCTTGAGGTATACATCCCCAGAGATACCTAATGCAGTGAGGGTTAGGTTTGATCCGTGCTCACTTTGATGGAATGGATCTTCCTAGTTATGGCAGGTTCACTGAAGGAGAGTTTTGATATTTACATGTGTACTCAGCATGTTGTAACCAGCTGCTTAAGGGTAGAGATGCCAATATCTAACTCAGTTGTATCCATTCAAAAAACAAAAAATCTTTTCATTGTGTATTTTAAATAATACTTTCAACTCAGCTGAGGTTCAGAGGTTTGTAACCTGGCTGTATCTGTTATCTAGCGTGTAAGTTTGATGCACCAGTGCACCTCTGGGTGTGGGAGACACCAGCTCCAGCACACACACAAATTGTATGTTTTAGGTGGGCCATTTTGAGCTAGGTGTGGTCCATTTCTAGGAGGTATGGGCACACACTTGCTACTTTGCAAATGAGTTATATTGTAGCTATCAAAAGGAGCTGCCTCTAAATTGATATGTCTAACGGTAACCACTAAGTGATTGTTATTGGTGTTCACTTCAAAATTTGAGTAGATAAACCAAATGACAGTTTTAAGCCAATAGAAAAAGCTGGGCACTGGGCATGATTAAAGAAGTTATGTAGTATGTATTTGAACTTTGAAGTGTTATGTCAATTAAATTAGGCCAACTGGATTTACAAGGCATCACAAGACTGTAGATAAATTGCACTGCATGCTTATTGGAACCTCTCTGAACTCTTTGGACTGTGGGTAATGGTTTGTAATACTACTTTAAGCAGTGCACCTAGTTTGAAGAAGAGTTCCTACATCTAGTCTAGAGAAATTGAGTCTGAATGACGAGACAAATGTTATCTTTCTTTACTTACTACCAAGATACTGAAGGGTATTCCTAATTTGCTTGCTTATCTGTGTCAGTCATTTTGAAGCAAACATATAGTCATAGATGTTGCTGTTGCAGGATCAAAGATGGGGGTGGTCAAAAAGCTTATCCAAAATCGTCATTTGTCATCAATTGCAGAGGCATGGTCAACTTCTGTCTTTTATCATTTGAAGTACCTTTTTGATTACAAAGATATAAATTCATCTTGTTTAGTTCTCAGTAATGGAAATAATTTGTTGTGATTACCATGAAGCCTGTTTTGAGAATAGTGCTTTTGATGCTGCAGGTGATGTTTGTACTGGGGATATTGTTTTATTCACACAGAAGGTTTATGAAAAGTATTGACATCATATCCATCACTGCTGAGTATTTTTAGTTTTTTTTTTTAATGTAGTAATTGTCACCATTTTAATAACATGATTTCTTGTTGCAAGTGCTTTCTGTTTTAACCATAGTACCTTGTGTTTTGTGGAATAGATATGATCTTGCATCAAGAGGTGGCGCACAAAATCCTATTGGTAGACGTACTATAGCAGGAAAAGTTGTGAAGGAAAGCTATGGTGCAGCCAAGCAGCAGCATACTTTTACTGTAAGCAGCGTCTCCACATTTTATACAAACAATATCAGTTCATTGCTATAATATAAAATTTTCCAGATTCTGAATCATGCATGATTCTCTATTGAGAAGGTTGAAATCCTATGGAGCATAGGTGTGAAGCCTTTGCCCCCACTTTATCCATTGCTTATCAAGGGACGCAACTTGTACCGTATGCGAACATATCGACAGGTGTCTATTAGGCATATTTAATGTCTTAATCATCCAGTTACATTTTATAGTTCTCCGTTTAGTGGTAATTATGAAGCAAACATAAGCTTTAATATTATTTTCTTGTATTTCTAGCCTTGGCCAAATGAAGCAGAGAGAGAAAAAGTTTTGGCAGAGAAACATGCAAGAGGTGCTGAAGCTAGAAGTGTAAGAACCGCTGCAAGGGTGAAGTATGGAAGTACAGGTTTGTCAACAATGACAAATTTCTTTTCCTTTATGTTTTTTTCATTTGAGGCATGCGGCAACATATGTTGTGGTAATTAATTAGTATCTTTGTGCGACGGTTTGTATGGTAGTTTTGATATGAAATTGGGATGTAACTGAATTTATTTATTGCCCTTGACAGGTCATAAACATTCTCAAAATTCTTGTAAGTTTGAATCACCTTCAAAGCGACGCAAAGTGGAGAAGTTGAACAACCACAGTACATCGCAGAAGTCTTCTTGGAAGGAGGCAGCATGTTCCAACACACAAAGGCCACTAAACCAAAAAGGTCGAGCCAAAAGCAATGAATGTCCAAGCTTTCTTGCTGCACCTGTGAGGAATGTAGCAGTCTCGGAGGCACGTGTAGCTGTCAACCATCAAGCTCAAAATATCAATGCTAGAAGGAATTCTTCTTTTACACCGAGATTTAGTCATGGATATAATCATTTCTATGCAAATGGTTTCCATAAACAACAAATGGATATTGCCTTTAGAAATCAGATTATGCATCACCATCCAACCAATCGAGAGGAACAGTCTCTGCACAAATTTCGTCCAACGGTGTCCTATCCATTCGATTCAAACATCAGAAGAGTAACAGTTGATCCCTATGTAAACTTATCATCGGCTGGGATGTCACAAAATCTAGTTAGAAGTGACCACTTTGTTCCCTCATTTCATCATGGGAATCCAAGGGAAGAATGGACACGTATATCTGGAATGATGCCCCCACCACAAGTTATTAGTAGACCAAATGTAATGGGGCAACAACAAATTCCTGCTGATGTGACAAAAATGTGGGTTCCTAAGAATAAACCTGCACGATCAGTTAATTGCTCCTTTTCTGGTTGTCGTGATCTGGCTGCCAAGGACTGCGTAAATTCTTCCTGTTCTCAGTGCTGTAGAAGAATTGGAAGAAGATGCAAACGGCATAATATGTCCTGAATTTTTTCAATTCAGTGTGTGAGGTTTGTTATAGTTGAAGCCACTTGAAACAAGAATTTGAGAATTGCTTTGGCAGAGCCACAAATATCACAACTATTTTGCCGCTCAAAATTTTAGCAAGTGTACATCCAGTTTATATTTGTCCTATATGATACAGATTTATCTGCTAATTTTTTTTCCTTATGACGTATTTGTCTAATCCATATTTCATTTGTAATATGGTATAGCAATCAATAGTATGATATGTGAAGCTAGAGTACTTATCTATTTTGTGTGTTAATGTATATGTGTTGGATACTCAGAAACAAGATTTATGAGATTCAAGTACGACACATAATACCAACCATAAATGATAATGGTTTTGTATGAAGACATCATCCATACACTTCTATCTCTTTGTTCTAACCGTTCATGCCTTATGTAGAAATCTCATACATCGTTTCTTTGTGTTGGATATTTGAAGTTGAGGCACCAAATACAATAACATTTGGCACACAACATAGATATCATGGCATGGAGAATCTATCTTATTTTCTTTCATCTCCATCCCCATCTTTTCTTCCATTATTCCTGCCTTCCCATGCAATATGAATATTCTCATCTATCACTTATTTGCGTCAGCATCAAGTCTGTACAGCAGGTCATGATTAGTTACTCTTTTATACTGCTACATTCAATGCTACCTTTTTCTTTGGAATTCTACTTTCTGGGGTAATTTCTTGAGATGATTGTAGTGCAATCATTATGGATTCATGCAATGAAACAATTTCTACCCCTCCTGGAAGCTGCAATTTCATGATTACGCTTCTCAAATGGATTGTGGCATTCCAAAGGTAGAATACATTTTTTTGATGAAAAGACCATTTACTAAGACCCAAGTAATAGTTTAGAGTCAGATCTTGATAAATTACGGGGGACATACGATAATCTCCTCAAGTCAGAATGGAAAAGCTGAGAACAACAATAACATGTGGCTCCAAAACACGGAAACAACACAATGAGAGCATGTCCCCACAACGGAAACAACTGTCAAGGCAGTATAACATAATAAAAAGGAAACCATGACAATTATGCCGCGCGGGCAACACTAGTGTTTCATGGGGCTGAGGGGGGATCTTGCGCATTGGGGTTATCCCACCCTTTGCTTGGCAAATTCTTGCCATCTTCCACAGGCTCCCCACTAGTAAGAGAAGCAATATCACTATATTTGGATCTTCTTGTAACTAGTTTTGCATATTCTTCGGTGTTAATATGCAAGAGCCAAGCAAGGGAATTTCCCTTGATTGGGGAACCTATCCACATGCTTGAGATGACGTAGAAGAGTGATGCAGAGGTAGAGGTGGAGGTCAACCACCCTAATGTTCGGGAGGTAGAGGTGGTGGAAAAGTCCACCTAGAGTGTTGTCTAATTGGTTGTGGTGGTGGAGTGGTGGCTCTTTGACAGACAGTTGTGAAGGTGGTGCTGAGAAGAGTTAGAATGGTTGTGTTGCTAGTCCCATTGAGGGGATTTGGCAAAGGAAGGCAGATCAGGCAAAATCTTGGACCTAATTTAAAAGGCATTCCCCAAATGACTAAAGAAGGGGTTGTAGACATAGACCTCTAATGTCACCTTGCTTGCTTGAACTTGAAATTGCATAAACACATTAGATATTGCCAACAATAAATCACATCCTAGGACTTTGTTTGAGGCCATTCAAATATTTCTTAAATTTAAAAACCAAATTACTTTTACCTTTTACAATGTAATGTTTTGGCCGTGTCATATAAATATCCTCCTGCAAATCAGCATGATAGAAAACAATTTTTACATCCATTTTCTCAACCTCTCATAAACTACATCAGTAGAAAACAAAAATCTAATGGATACCATTTTTGAGACGAGAGAAAATATCTCACGATAATCAACTCCTCAACCTCAGAGTAGCCTTTCACAACCAACCTCACTTTATACTTTTTAATACCTCCATCCAAACCAATATTTTTTTTGAGCACCCATTTGTAACCAACATGTTTTCGTCTTTTAGGCAATGGTACAAAATTTCACGTTTCATTTTTTTTCAAAGCTATCATTTCCTCATCCATACCAATATTTTAGAATTCAACATCATTCATACCTAATGCCTCTTCTAAAGATCTAGGTTTATCCATGTTAGTATTCAAAGAAAAAAAATATCTCCAATCATCAGGTGAATACCTTACAAGTGGTTGTCTATGCCTTGTCTATGCCTTGTAGACCTTTGAACAATCTGAGTTGGAGGTTCTTACTCCTTTCTAAAAATTTAGAGTTAGATGAGCTCTCTTCAACTTCTTGTCTATCTAGGGGTCTTGATTCAATTTTCTTAAGCATAGAATGATATTGAATCACATCTTATTTGTTGGTTGAAAATTTTGTACACTTGGGGAAATATACAAAATTGTGGTTTCAACCACAGCACACGAGTAAAAACTCTCCTAATTAAGGGAAGGCTCCCCCTATCTAACTACAACTTGGAAAATAAAATGGGATGGGACAGCAATCTTTCTTCTTTTTTCAAGAAAGACAATATCTTTTTCTCTTCACAGAAAATGATAGCAATTGAATAACAGCAGTAACCACTTTCAAGTGAAATAAGAGAAAGGAAATGAAGTTTCTTGAAAGCGCAAAGACTTCCGTCACTTCCTTCGGGATGGGACAACAATATCAAGCTCAAAGACTTGACTATTGGAAGTCCTATCTACCCTTTTGCTATACTAAATTTTACAACGAATAAAAGATAACAGCTCAAAGACTGAAATAATCTATTCTTTTAACACAAAGACAAGAACTAGTGCAAGCTCAAAGACTTGCTGCTCCTTCAAGAGAGTTTCCTATTTTAATTAATCTTCTCTACTTGCAGCTCAAAGACTTCAAATCAGATTGGACTAAGCTCCTTTAGAAACACTTTGCATAGAAGAAATAAAAGATTCAAACCCAAACATGTAGCTCAAAGACTCCAAACTTGAGTAATCCTTCTTTATTATTCTTCAAAACCTTCAATTCACATACATAAGCTCAAAGACTTCTTGCTGTAAATTTGGCAGAGTTTTTGCTTGCTTTCAAAAAGATAAAAATTACAATGGACCTCTCAAGTATTTATAGAATAGGAGCCATGAGAAAAAGGTGGGAGGATCCTAACTAACTTGAGAGATTTTCTCAACCACCAAGACTCATTCAATAAATAACTGAGACTTCATTAACTAACTAAGAGTTATTCTAACTAACTAAGACTTATTCCAACTACAGTCCTAATCGGACACAACTTGTAGTTGCCTTACATGTAATTACATAAGTACAAGTAATGTGTAACTTGCATTTTACATAAATTACTTTTACATGTATCTTGTCAAAACAAAATTACAACTAAGAAATTACAAAAAGAGAGAAGATTCAACTAAGTGCTGAAAAACACTTAAGTTGAACTTTGTGAAGACATGAATCCTTGAAATTTCCGGATGCTTGCTTGTAGTTCCTTGGGATTCGGTTCATGGGTGTTCTTAGCAACAACCATAGTCTTCACAATAGTGTCGTGATAGCGGAGGAGCGCGAAATTGTCTTTATCCAGGATGGACCGGATCTCATGCAAAAAGGCTTGGTGTTTCATCAATGCTTGAATTGAAATTGCCTAGAATTGTTCACTCCTCCATTCACCATGAATCCTCATCTGTAAATCCGCAAGAACCTCTTCTTCTGGAATCAGCTCTCCATCCTGACTTACTATATTGCAAGAGGCCCTTTCACAATGTGAGACAATACCTTGATAAACTTCATCCCGGAATCTCCTTGCATCACTGATCTCTTCGATGAGGGATTTAAGAACAAGAGTCTTGTTTTCCATGAGTTCTTCAAATTCCAAGTACATGATCCTGGACGAGATGATGGCGTGATCCTGCAGGATATTGAGCTGTTGTTGGGGCATGGTACGCCAGATTGCCAGACTTTTCTCAACACTTTCCAGATTCTTTTTGAAAGTGTTAGAAGTCTGATCCAATTTCTCCTCAATGGTTTCCAGCTTAGACATTATTTGAAAAATGTCTTTTATCACTTGCACACATTGATCATGAAGCTGATCAACCCAGGAATCCAGTGCTTGTACTTTCTGAGCAGCCCTTTCCACTCCACGAATCGATTCTTGGGAACTAGAAGAACCTATGGAGTTACTCCCTTCAACAACAGGTTTTGTGATTTTATGAATGGTTGCCATGAGCTGTTGGTTTTCTTCTTCTAGCTTGTTTTTCTTTGCAAGAAGATCGTCACACCTTTGCACTAGTGAAGCAACAGAAAACTGAGCATCATGTTTAATGACCTCATGTGTTTGCTTGCCCAATTCTACCCTTGTAACCTTATAATCAGCAGCTGACATTTCATCAAGTGGTTTATCTGCAATAGGTTCCACAATTTCAGCTACTTTCATCTTGTTGCTATCAACAGTTACCCTAGAAATAGTCTTCGCCTTCTTAGCAACTTTGGATCTGGACTGTTTGAGTTGCTAGTAGTCAAAGGCATCAGGTGAGATCTCTTGCTTCTTTCTTTTCAGGGTGAAAGAACTAAGCCATGGAGGCAAAGTCATCAACTCACTTCCTGTAGTAGCTGTAGGCAAAGGAGAAGCAGTTTCTGTTTGAATTACCGTGGTCACCCTAGGAGGAATATCTGTTTGAATAGCGACCACGGTTTGCTCAGTTACCAATGGACATGAAGATTGCCTCATGAATTCTTCAAAACCAGAAGTGGAAGTATCAATTTCTGATAACTGAATGCAAGTGGGAATATCTTCAGGAACTTTCAACACACTTTCTCGTTGTTGATCAGGAGAAGGCTCGTATGCTGAAATGGGAACTGCATTTTGAGGAGACTCATCAATGAGCAAATCAGGAGGAGAAAGAGGCGTCTCAATGGAAACCGGAGGAATGACCTCGTGAGGCGTGTCTGAAATTGGAGACTTAGGTGCATCATCAGATTGCTGCCCCTCTTCTGGATTATCCAGATCGATCACCTGAACATGGAACCGTGATTTCTCCTTCCCACGAGTAGTTGTCTCCTCAGAAGGAAGCACTACTGCACGACTAACTCGTAACTTGATCCTTGTGCCTGAAGATGAAGCACCCTCCTTATTATCAATCTGAATCTCAGACTTCCGTCCAAGAGGCCCTGTAGAATCATCTTCTTTACCAACCTTGATTTTGATAAGTCTAACAACATTACTTTTCAGCCATGCGTTAGTGTTGGCCAAGATAGGCTGAAATCTGTCAAGAATGGAGACGCACTCCTTGTGTGACCATTGGATCAAAGGAAGTGGAGCTTCCTCAACCCTTCGTGAAGTGTATTCAGGATCAAGTATATGCCCGTCATCGATCATCCCTTGTGGGATATCTGCCAAGTTCAAGTCAACAATTTGCTCAACAGTGAGCCTGCAGTAATCCATCTTCAGAACTTCGGCTTCTGTGCGGAGATCTACCCAGATGTCTTCAATGCGATGAACATGTACAAAGGATTTCTTGATCTTTTCCTTCATACCTTTATAATCAAAATCAGCTCTAGGTTTGAACCTCTTAAGCTTGATTTCCTGCAATTCAACCTCCATGGCCTTAGCCTTCACAGATGTGACAGGGGAGTATCGACCAATTTTCAATGGATTTGTGCTGGAGATCCCCATTCCAACCTTGTGTCTAGCAGACTGAAGAGTGTGAACGACCATAATCTGTCTTCCCAACTCCATAAGAATTATCTTATCGGTTGGGTATCTTGGAAGCATGTATGGTTGTCCATCATAGCACCCAATCCTCATGTAGGTGAAGGTGGGAAATTGCAGGAATAAACACCCATACTCAGACACCTTGACCCATGCCTCATCTGATACTCTTTTATTTCTGAGATCCATGTCAAACTGACACATGAAATATCCAAAGAATGCATCTTGGACTCTTCTGAAATGCAGTCTGCTAGGTTTCAAAGGCAACTGGTCATAATATTCCCAAACTGGTATAAGCGAGCGATCACCCTTAGTAGAAAGACCTGGAAAGTGTCTAAGTGATGCTGCTAAATATACCAAATAAGAATTCATGAAGAAGGTCATAGTGGTAGGAACCGCTGCAAGTTGTTCGCACAAAGCATCGCTGATGATTTCACCCCATGAAATGTGATGCGACTGCCGTATGAACATGATGAATTGATACATCCATGGCTCAAAGACATTGGAGTGCTCAAGGCCCAACATTCTGCTGAGAAGAGTGATGGTGTCTCCTATCTCCCACTTGAAATCACAACGGTACAACTTTGCCCATCTTGAGAAGGAAGAACGTGGCTCTTGAATCCACCTATTGATGTGGCACTTGCAATCTTTTTCTCTTTTCACATAATACTCTGCTGCACTTTCTTTGGTGATTTCCATATAAACAGGTGCAGGAGGTATTTTGAAGACCTTCTCGATTGTATCCGCATCAAGACGAATTATGGCTTCACCATCATCATTTTTTATGACTCTTGACTCTTTGTCAAAATGATGGGCGCATGCGACAACAAACTCAGGTTCTAGGGCAGCCACTGGGAAAGAAGATGCATGATGGATATGGCTGTCCAACAGCCGCTGCAAGTTGTTATCCTGTGGATCTTCTACCCTGTGAATGAATTCTGCCATATCAACGTGCCCTATTTCTGTGTTCCTGATGCGATCCAATGGAGAAGATACCTGGGAAGGTGTAACCTCATTCTGGTATTTGTCATATTTGTATTTCATTTTCTTTGGAGTTGGCGATGCCGGCAAATCTGACATTGATTGTGAACCTGGAATGCTGTGATGAAGACTTAAAAGAGTTAAGGCCACATCATAATCAACTGCAAATATCATTCTTTCTTTTTCAAATGGGTAAAACTTTGATCTCTGAATTTCACGGTTTTGTGAGAGGAAGAGGGAAGATATGTAGAAATGGGAAAATCTTGACTTTGACCAATTTCGGATCTTGGGAGAATTTTCGCAAGTGTACAAGTTGGAAAGTACATACATGCAATCGGGGTTTTAAAACCCGAATACAAGTACACTTGTAAATTCGAAAATGGAGAAATGGATGAAAAATGGGATTTTGACTTACGGGAAATGATGGAAATGGAAAGTACGGATATGGGGAACGTGAATGGATAGAAACGGGAATATCCGGGATAGTCATTTTCATGAAAATGGGAAGATCTTTTCAACATGTAATCCGGTTTTCAAAACCCGAATTTGCAAGAGAGGGGTATTTCACACTTTTCAAGCTTGGAATTTTAACCAAAAATGATTAAATTCCTTAACCGTAGGGGAAAAACAAGAATTTCCAGCGAACTTGTAATCGAGATTAAAAATCCCGAATACAAGCTAAAATGGAATTTTGAGAAGAATAATGCAATTTAACAATTGCATTTCAAAGGGAAGATTTCTTTCATGAAAACCAATTTTTAGGGGAAGAACATCACATGCCAAAAAAAATGCAACAAATAACGAAAAAAGAAGAAAACAAGAAAATAATAAAAAGAAGAGAAGAAAGGAAGAACATACCTTTATTAGAAATGCAAAATGCTTCTCCAACAATGCAATACTTCTTGAGATGAAGAAGCAAAACCGGACTATCAAACCCTTAACACGTTTTTTGTAAAAATGCCCCAAATATGGCAGCAATCTTAAACTTGGAGGAGCAAAATGCCAATGGAAGTGTGCATTTCAAGTTTATTGGAGCAAAACGCCCAAGGTATTTGTTGGAGCAATGACGCCAAAGGTATTTGTTGGAGGCAATGACGCCAAAGGTTAAAAACGCAGCCAAAGGAAATCACGTTTTTGCAAAAAACGTGGTATTCAATGCACATTCAATGGATCATTAAATGTCTTGAAACCTATCCCATACTCCACGCCTAGGTGAGAGAGGGCAAAACGCCTTAGGAGATTGCAAGTTGTTAAAGATTTAACTCCTCAAAACGTGGCATTAAAGAAGAGTGTGGTTGCTGATTTAGGGTAAAAACCAGCAAATGTATCCTCCAAATGGCGTGAGAGATGTCCAACAATGCATGAAGATAGGATGCAAACCAAAACGCCTCCTTCCTCCAACAATTTCTCCACAAAATTCGCCTTGAAATGGTCAAAAATCGTTTTTTCCCTTGCATTTCGGGTTTTTGGGAACAAAAGACAAGTTCGATTTGTTCAAAATGAAGCAAATCGGGTTTTAGAAAGAAAACAACAAGTTCGATTTTCACTTTTCCCTCTTTCATGCCAAAATCGGGTTTTAAAAGACAAATGACAAGTTTAATTTTTCACTTTTTCACTCATCAAGCCAAAAACGGGGTTTTAAAAGACAAACTGCAAGTTTAAAAATACTTGTAAGGGGGAAATAAAATCCCTACAACAAGTAAAAAACACTTGCACATATGTAATGGGGATTTAAAATCCCTATTACATGCGAAAACCATTAAAGTAGGGGTTTTTTGAACAAACTGCAAGTTTACTTGCAGTTGAGCCAAAAAACCCCTATTTTAACTAAAAATGACCAAAAAAACAATAAAGAGATAAAAACATTAAAGGGGAAACTTAAAATAAATTACAAGTGACATTTTTAAAATAAAAATGCACATGTAATCGATCAAAAATTCCCCTACAAAGACCACAACAATGAATATCATTAAAACTTGCAGTTTGAAGAAAATTCTCCACCTGCAGTCTGGGTTTTAAAACCCGAAATTGAAGGAAAGGCATAGCAAACGAACCCAGAATTGGACGAAATTCGAAACGTAGTTCGAGAATGGACTGAGGATTAAGCCAGTCCAAGGGTTAGTCAAAATTCTACCTCGGGAAGCGTGCCATAGAATAAATTTTTTCATTTTTTCACAAAAATTTCACCGTAGTGGTCCTTCATTTTTGGAAACAAAAATGAGGACAACATTATTTTTCTTTTTTTGTAATGTAATAGGAGACTTAGTTTCTTTAAAAATAAAACTTCTAGTATATGTTACTTTTTGTGCAAGATGATCCCAAGATTGTATCCTTTCACACCATAGCTATACCCAATGAAGATACATTTCACAATTTTGTTCTCCAACTTTGTTTGCTTCTCTATTAGCACATGTGCATATATCTCACAACGAAGAACTCTAAGATGTTTCAATTAAGACTTATTATCTAACCATGTCTCCATAGGCATTTTATCAAAAATAGTTGATGTAGGGAACTTGTTAATTATGTAGCAAGAAGTGGCAATAGCTTCAACCCAAAATTTTTGTTCTAGACCAACACCACTTAGCATACTCCTAGTCTTCTCCATTAGTATCTTGTTCATTCTTTCCGCAACTTCATTTTGCCATGGAGAATATGAAGTTGTCTTCTATTAATTAACACCATAATTTTTATAGAATCTATCAAAATCTTTAGAGAAAAATTCAATGCCATTATTAGTCCTTCAATATTTTCTTTTCTTTTCAGCCTATAACACAACCATTGCTTTGAATTCTTTAAATTGATTGAAAACTTCATATTTACTTTTTTGAAAATATTTCCATGTCCTTATGGTATATCATCAATAAATGAAAAATAATGTGGATTTTTCCATGGAAGGAACATCTACAGGAGCAAACACATCATAATGAATACTATCCAGCACATCACAAGGTTTATGAGCATTTGAGTAAAATTTAATGTGGTTTTATTTTTCATAAATTCAATACTCACAACAATCAAAATTAAGATTACAATCATTCAAACCTTCAAAAGTTTTTTTATTTTTCAAGATCTTTAGACCCTTTTCTCCAATGTGGCCATGTCTTTAGTGTAATAATAGTCTTCTGTGCAAATAAATTTGATTAAAAAGAAAGAGCACCCTTAGGTACTCAAAAGCCATGACCATGTGTTGAAGGTGAAACCCCCACCCCAACACACACATATAACAATATAACAATCGATAGTGTATGCATTTAGCTTATATAATGTGTCAAATTTGACACCTCTAGCAATTATCAAAGCACCTCTCACCATTTTGCATCCTACAAAAAAACAAAAAAACAAAACAAAAAAACTACCTGCATATCTGCATACAATAGTTTTTTTACATATTAAAAATTTCGTGCTAGTCTAGATATATGCAAAACATCATTAATCCCTTTTATTCTACCATCAAGAAAATTGATTCTAACTTTACTACGACCAACAATATATAAATGAGAATCATCACCCAAGTACATCTTACCTTACATTAAACTCTTTATATTCATAAACCAATCTCTATTAGAGGTCAAATGAAAAGATGCACTTGAGTTAATTAACCATGCACCATTACATGTTTGCAAGAGACACTACATTGATGATCAGATGTTGTCATTGATGGCAACTTGAGTTAGATATCCAATCTGCAGTTCATGATTCATTCATACCTGTAGATTGATTGAGGTTCGGTGAGAAGAACAAGTCATCCGGTAGAGTGTACAGTGTTTTGATTAACGAATCATTTGTGTTGAGTATTTGGTGTTGCGAATCTTGGAGACACATTGTGGACATGTAATATGCCTTATTCCAGGTTTATGGCCTCTGGTGTTGAGTATTGAGTGAGTTGGAAGATCCGATAGACAGGTTTTCTATTAGAACAGTGTTCGTCAGCTGTAACGTGTGAAGATTCTTTGTGCAAATCGTGCAGAGTAATTTTGGTGATTCTTTGTGTGTTCGAGGATGTTATGCCGACATATGGGAAGCGTGCATGGACAATTTATTTTGGTCCGCTTGGTTGTTTTGGATCGGATTGAGCCGACTTGGCTAACACATTTCATTTGTGTGTTACGTGTTTTTGGGCTGACATGAAATAAACCTAAATTGATGTTGCAAATATATTATAATGATTGATTTGATCATTTTTGATATGGGTAGATATGTGTGATGTGTGTATGAACAATTGTGCGCAATTTCAAGTGTGCAATTGAAGGATTTGTGCTCCAAAATACAACAAAATATCCGAATAGAGCAGTGTTGCAGATCATAGTATTTTGTGCTTAACCGTTTTAGGCATTTGTAGATGTTGTTTATCAGTTCAAACATTCCAATTATTATTTGTAATCATTTGTAAGGCAGTGAGCCTTCAGGGGTTGTAGCTCTTATTGTAATTTGAGTAGTGAGCTCTAGGCAATATGTCTGAATGCATGTGCATTCCCCTCATGTAATATTATTATACTTCTAATAAGGTTTATTAATATTGTGGGTCTCAATCTCACTGTGGTTTTTCCCTTAATCAGGTTTCCACATAAAAATCTTGGTGTTATGGTGTTGCTGATCTTTGCTTTGTATTTTTGCACCTTACTTTTATTCTTTTGCATCAAGTGGTTGAAAGAACAAGTTAATAAAGTTAAAAATTGCAGGACACTGATTCACCCCCCCTCTCAGTGTTCCTTGATTCCAACAATTAGTATCAGAGCCTAGTTCCTTGGAAGAAGCCTAATAGCTTGAGGAAGATCTAGGAAAGTGAATCAATGAATTCCGCTAGTTTGAAGCAACAACTTGTTATAGCACTTGAGGATCTTGATCAAGCCCAGGCTGAGGTCCAACAAGTGAAAGTAAACCTTAAAGATGCTGAGAACTTCATTGAAACATTGATGGATCAATTGAACAAGTCAAGGTAGAAGAGAAAGGAGCTTGTTGATCAGTTTAAGCAAAAAGAAAGTCAAAGCATTCATGAAGAAGCCTTGAAGGAAAAGACAAAAGAATGTGACAGACTTGCTAGAGCCAATACAATCCAAAAGAATGAGATGAAAGCCATTGTGATGAGATTGACAAAAGAGATTGTAGAAATGAAGAAGAATGAGGAGAAACTTGCTAAGTCTCTAAAAGAAAAAATTGAAGAATGTTGCAAACTTGAGGATGAGAATGGACAATTGAAGCTTGACCTGCAAGACTCTAGACAACATGAGGAAGATCTTGAAAGGAAGATCATTCTTATTAGATATGATCTAGATGTTGCAAATGAGTAAAAGGAGAAGTTTTGAGTCAGCTCAACCAATCTAGATGAGATGCTTGCAAGTCACTTGAATTTGAGAAGGGTGAAAGCTCCAAATCAACACAACAGAAGAACAACTCAAGAAAGCCTCTGGTAAGGCAACCTAATACTCATAAGTTCAATGGTAACTGCTTTGTTTGCAATAAATTTGGTCATATGGCTAGTCAATGTAGAAATAGGATTAATAATAATGGTCCATCTTTTACCAGTCAATGTTTTAAATGCAATAAGTATGGTCATAAGGAAAATGAGTGCAAAAGTGTGATGAATAACTTTCAAAATAGGAGAAATGTTAGATGTCATATATGTGGTAGGTTTGGACATGTTGCTAATCAATGCAGATCAAGGGGAAATCAGATGAACTTCAGACCTATGCAAGAAAATATTGTTTGCTATGCTTGCAATAAATCCGGTGATATTGCTAAGTATTACAGAAGCAAAAATGTGAAGGAGAGGTCTGGAAGACTAAAACAAGAATGTGAACCTAGATGAGAAGGGTAAAGCAAAAGTTGAAGAGATCAAAGATCAGATGAAGAAGACTTGGGTTAGTGCAGGATCAAGGGGGGCCAAAAAGTGGCGATGTGAAAAAAATAGCCTTCCTCACTTGCCTAAAAACGCGAAAATCCGTGTTGACTTTTTGCTTGGCCTGGGTGTCAGTACACCTTGGCCTGGTAATTGCCTATGCAAATCGGATATCCGATTTTTATTTGTAATTTTAATTTAAAAAATATATTATATGTTACATATTATATAATACGTATTATATAATATATTATTATATTATATTATATTATAATATAATACAATATTATATAATACATATTATATAATACAATATTATATTATATATATTACAATATTATATTATATATAATACAATATTATATTATATTATATATAATATTATAATATATATAATATAATACAATACGTATTATATAATATAATAATATATTATTATATTATATTATATTATAATATAATAATATATTATATAATACGTATTATATGATACAATATTATATTATATTATATTATATATAATATGATATAAAATAATATATATTGTATTATATATTATAATATATATAATATAATACGAGGAATCAACATCATATTTTTTCATAAGGAGCAGATGGCTCGCGTGCAGGGAGGAGTGAACGACCGAGCTAGGGTTTTGAAGCCCTAGCTCGTGCGCGCAGCTGCAGCTGGTGCAGAGGGGGAGGGTAGGGAAGGGTGTCGGGGGAGAGTAGTGGGGGGGTGCGGCTTGGGGAGGAAAGGCTTCTTCGCTGGTCGCCGGGGGGAGTTTTGGGTTGCGGGGGTGTTGGGTGTTGGGTGTTGGACTGTTGTGGGTAGTGGGTACCCCGTGGGTCTCCCGTGGGGTTTGGGGGGCTCGTTTGGTATCATTGGAGGAGAAGCTTGGTAGGGGTTGAATCTTGGGGGTTGCGATTTCTCGAGGGGCTCTTCGGGTTTGGTATTTGGCTATTTTCTGTCGCCTTTTAACTCTTTTTGTGATCCGATGTCGGGCTTTGGTGGTGAGGCCTCACAGGGGCCCCCAACCATGGACTTCTGTGCTGCGGTGGGTTCAAAACCCCCACTTCAGAATATGAAGACATTTTTCAATAATCTTTTCACCTCAGAACCGGGGTCTGGAAGTGCTGGTAGTTCTCGCCTCATGAAGATTAATGGGTGTTTCGAGAGATGTAGTGAAAGGCCGAACTTGGTTATTCCTCTTGAGATGATTGCTGAAGATGTTGAGTACTTTTCAAAACACTTGCTTTACTGCAAATTTCTGGAAATGAGGGTCTCCCTGCAGTTCTTGGATAACTAGGCGTAGAGGACTTGGGCACCGGATGGAGAAATGGAGATTATGCTGTTGGCGAACAACTATTTCATGGTTACTTTCAACTGTATGGAGGATCGCAATAGGGTCTTCGAAGGAGGCCCGTATTTTTACAACCAGGTGGGGTTGTTTATCAAACCTTGGCATGCGGGGTTTAACCCTTCGGAGGAGCTCCCAAACAGGGTTCCTGTGTGGGTTCGCTTGCCACGATTTTCAGTGGAGTGCTGTTGGGAGGAGGTGTTACGGATGGTGGCTGCACTGCTTGGGAAACTAGTGGGATCCTCATCGCAAACCCTAGGGAGAAAGGTAATGACCTTTGCGCGCATCTGTGTTGAAATTGATCTTAGTAAACCTTTACCAGATGCTATAGATATGTGTGCCAGTTCTTACTCTTGGGTTCAACAGTTAGATTATGAGACCTTACCTTTCCGTTGTCATCTGTGCTATAAGTATGGCCATTTACAATATAAGTGTCCTAGATATAAACCAGTGGTGCACCAGCCTCAGCAACTGGCCCAGAGCCAAGATAGGGCTGATAAAGGAAAAGCTACTATATCGGCCGAGGTTGTGGGTGTTAGCATTATAACAGACAAAGGGAGATTGTTGGCATTTCATTAAGGATATTGAGAAGGTTGTTGATGATTATGGATATAACTGATTAAGGATGTTTACTGTCTTAATATTATTATTTTGTCATTGATGTCAAGAAATTGATTTTCTAATTCAGTATGATGTTGCCATATCTTAAGAAGTATGATTTGATGAGTATAAAGATGTCGGTAAAAGACACAGAAAGAATGTGATGAATAAAGAGAAAAATAAGTTATTCAATGGGCAACTATTACCGAGTTAGACAATGATGAGATCATGATGTTTAGATTGTTTTTATATCCTACATATGTTGTTGATTGTAAGGTTAATACTATACTATGTTACCAAGCAAAGAACCTAGTTGGTAAACCCCGAGGTTATCGCTATCGGTTAATGAAGACGGAATGTCTGCCGAGTGAAGTTTAGTATTTACCGAGTTGTAACCGAGCTATAACATAATGCATTAAATGATTACAAGCGTTATTTAATGAAGGAAGCTGATGAGCTGGAACTGATTAAATGATTGGTATGTCGTGCATGAAGTTTGTTAAAGAATCTGTGGCAAAGGAAAATCGACAAGAAGATCTATAGCTTAGATTGAACCGCATTACCCTAGCACAAGTTCCAAGAAATATATGCAAGTTCCAAGGCAGGGTAAAACGTTTTCAGATCGAAGGATACATTGAACCTGGTCAAGTTTGAAGATCTGATGGCTATGATTGATCATGGGAAATGTGATCAAGGAGATTAAGCGGTTGACGAATTGTTTATAAATAAGGAACTGTTGATAAACAATGTATGCAGGCAAGTGTATGCACAGGGATGCTACATAGTGATTACCGAGCACAGAAGCTTGAAGACCTATTTTGAATAACCGAGTATAGAGCCCAACAGAAGGACAAAATTAGTTCTATGTCTAGATTGTATTGAGCAAATAAGAATCTGCTTTAGCATTTTAGATGTGAAGTTGCAGATAGATTTTTATTACTGTTATTTTGTGAAGTGACAAAAAATCTCTTAACCGAGTGGACTTAACAGTCTTATTTGTAAAACCCTCTAGAAAGGTGACATTCTGATTGAGTGTTTGAAATCCTTTAACAAGGTCACCTCTAACAAGGTGAAGATCCTAACAGATCTGAGGGAAATTCTTTAACCGGGTCACATCTAGCAATGTATTTGTAATCTTTAACAGGATTTGCTTTTAACCGAGCATACTCTAGAAGAGTATATTTCTTAGTGGGTCCGAAATCCTATAGTGGTTTTTCCCTATTTGGATTTCCATGTTAAATCTGATGTTATGAGTGTTATGATGTTTATATGCTTTTGAGTTTGCATGTTTAGCAGTTTTGGTTATATTACTGAAGTATATGTTACCGAGGTTGAATGTGATGTTTTTATGGAAGATTAAGTTTGTATGATTCACCCCCCCCTCTCATCTTATTAGCTTGGCATCTGTACTTAACATTAAGTATTAGAACTATCAATTGGTATCAGAGCTTTGAACTCTGGAAGAAAAGTTTAAAGGTACTTGAGGCAAAGATCCAAAGATGTATAAGAGGGATGCACCAAAGCTGAACAAGTCAAGTTTCTCTACATGGCAGAAAAGGATGAAGCTGCACCTATCAGGAGTTGGAGAATATGCTGTATATTATCTGGAGAATGATTTCATTACACCGAGCACCTATCCATTGACAATGGAAGAGATAAAGGCAAAGCAAGAACATATCCAAGCAATGATTGAAATAACATATGCATTGACCGACTCAGAGTTTAATGATCTAGAAGGCTACAATGATGCAAAGGCAATGTGGGAAAAGCTCATATCTGTGTATGGCGGTGATGAACATGTTCAAAGAGCAAAAGTGGACAGTCTAAGAGGGCAACTTGAATCTATGAGGATGAATGAAGGTGATAACATAACCCAGTACAGTACAAGACTAAAGGAGATTGTCAATTAAATCAAAGGAGCAGGTGGAACCATTGAAGAAAAGGATATAACAAGTAAGTTGTTAAGAACCCTTCTACCAGCTTATGCAATCCGAGTCTTTGCAATCAATGAATTGAGGTTTGTACCAAATATGCCAGTTTCTTTAGATGCTACTATTGGTAAGCTACATGCATTTGAGTTAAGTAATTTTGATAACAGTGGGTTTTCGGTAAATAAAGTTGAATCTGCATTTAGTTCTTTTCATCTTGATGAATCTAATGATTACAATGAAAGAAAGTATAAGTACTCTGAAGGAGATCACAGTGGAGCAAGTGAAAGATTTTGCAAGAACATGGAAGAAGTACACAAATTATATGAGGAAATCCGAAAGCAGGAAGAGTTTGAAGCACTATTAGCCAGAAGGTTACTGGGAGGCAAAGGTAAGTATAAGGGAAAACTACCTTTGAAATGTTTCAATTGTGATAAGATAGGACATATGGCTTCTAACTGTCCTGACAAAGATTCTACTGAAAAGAGAGATTACCGAGATGACAAACAAAAAGATAATCATAACAGAGGACACCGATACTTCAGAAGAAGAGATAGAAAGACATGCTTAATAGCTGATGATAAAGCAGATGAAACTGATACAGAGGAAGTAGTTTATGTGGCTATCAAAGATGGATCAGATGAAGAAAGGTATGAAGAAAAAGCCCTAATATCTCACATAAATACTAATGATTCTTGGATCATAGATAATGGATGCTCACATCACATGACAGGTGATAAACACAAGTTTGTTATGTTAGAAGACTATGATGGAGGTTATGTAAGATTTGGTAATGATGCACCATGTCCGGTGAAAGGTAAATGATCCATAACACTTCTTGACAATGCTAGATGCAATGATGTTTATTGGGTTGAAGGTTTGAAATATAATTTGTTGAGTGTAGCACAGCTAAACAACACAGGTTACTGAATAGAATTTCAGAAAGGAATTGTCAAAGTTCATAACAAGAATGGAAAGTTAGCTACTACTGGGACACAAACAAAAGGTAATACATTTCACCTTGACTCAACTCAGAACAAATGTCTGTATGCAAAGATAGATGATACTCGGTTATGGCATAAAAGGTTTTGTCATGTAAATTTTGATAATCCGATCAAAATAAGTAAGAAGCATCGAGTAAGAGGTCTACCGAGTTTGGAAAAACCTGTGAATGCTATCCGAGGATGCCAGATGGGTAAGATGACAAGATCAAGCTTTACAAGTAAGTCCTACACTTCTAAGGGAATTTTAGATCTTATGCACACTGATCTTTGTGGTCCTATGAAAGTTCAAAGTTATTATGGTGATAAATATTTCATATTATTTGTGGATGACTATTCAAGGATGATGTCAGTAATATTTTTAAAAGAAAAATCAGAAGCTTTTCCAATGTTTAAATGGTACAAGGCAAGAGTTGAAAATGAAACAGGAAGACAACTGAAATGTCTTATATCAGATAGAGGAGGAGAGTTCACATCTGATGAGTTCAACTTATTCTGCAATGATCATGGTATTAAAAGACAAGTCTCTGCACCAAGAACTCCACAACAAAATGGAATAGCTGAGAGAAGAAACAGATCTATTGTGGATTGTGCCAGAACCCTGAGGATTGAAAAGAAAGTGCCACAAACATTTTGGAGAGAAGCAATAAGCACAACAGTTTACACCCTGAACCGAGTACAACTGAAGAAAGGAACTTTGAAGACACCATATGAAATCTGGTATGACAAGAAACCTAATGTAAGTTACTTCAAAATCTTTGGAAGTAGATGTTATGTACACAAAGATGATAGAAATGGAAAGTTTGATCAGAAAAGTGAAGAAGGAACATTTCTAGGTTATTCTTCTAGAAGCAAAGCATTTAAATGTCTGATCAAATCATCTAAAAAAATACTAGAAAGTGCAAATATGAAAATTGATGAATTTGCAGAAAGAAATGATGAAGGAAACTCCAAAGAACCATAAGATTATGATGAATTTGTCTATGTTCAACCGACAAGTCTTACCGAGAGAATTGTTGAAGAAAATGAAGAGAATATCCAGTTACCGAGTGATGAAGGAGATCATACAGAGCCTATCGAGCCTGTATTAGCCAAGTATGTTAGAAGACATCATGCATCAAGTCAGATTATAGGAGATAAAGATGATCTAGTAATGACAAGGAACAAACTAAGACAAAACACATATCTAATATCTGGATTTGAGCCGAGAATAGTGAAAGAGGCATTTAACAGTGAAGATTGGATAAATTCTATGATAGAAGAAATTGATCAAATAAAAAAGAATGACACATGGACACTAATCCCAAGACCGAAGGACAAAAATGTAATCAGTACAAAGTGGATTTTCAGAAACAAGCTGAATGAAAAAGGTGAGGTCATTCGAAATAAAGCAAGACTAGTTTGCAAAGGTTATGCTCAAGAAGAGGGAATTGATTATGGTGAAACTTTTGCACCTGTGGCTAGACTTGAAGGATTAAGAACATTGTTGGCATATGTTGCTTACAATAATTTCAAGGTATATCAAATGGATGTCAAATCTGCATTTCTGAATGGTATATTAGAAGAAGTTTTTATTGAACAACCTGAAGGATTTGTTGAAGACAAAAATAAAGATCAGGTATGTAAATTGAACAAAGCTTTATATGGTCTAAAACAAACACCTAGAGCATGGTATGAAAGATTGCACTCTTATTTAATCAAGATTGGTTTTATAAGGACAAGTGAAAACAACAATATGTACATGAAGAATGATGAAAATGGAATATTGATCTCAGCCATATTTGTTGATGATATTATCTTTTGTGGAAATGACTCTCTATGTAAGAACTTTTGAAATGAAATGAACAAAGAATTTGAGATGTCATTAATCGGTGAGATAAAGTATTTAATAGGTTTACAAATATTGCAAATGAAAAATGAGATTTTCATTAATCAATCCAAGTACATAAAAGAAATCTTGAAGAAATTTGGAATGGAGGATTCAAAACCAGTAAGTACTCCTATGACTACCAACTGTAAACTATAAAAGAATGATGAATCTGCATCTGTTGATGAGACACTACCGATCCATGATTGGAAAGTTGCAATATGTTGTTCACAACAGGCCAGATATAGCACATGCAGTAGGTATAATTGCAAGATTCTCTACAGATCCCAAGGAAACACACATGACAACAATCAAAAGAATTTTCAAATACTTGAAAGGCACTGAGGATTATGGCTTAGTATATCAGAAAGGAAATGATTTTGATTTAAAAGTTTATACTGATGCTGATTGGGCAGGCAACATTGATGACAGAAAAAACACAAGTGGAGGAGCTTTCTTTTTAGGAGAAAGACTAGTGAGTTGACTTAGCAAGAAACAAGGATGTGTTTCACAGTCAACAACAGAAGCTGAATATGTTGCTGCAACATTGAATTGCACCAATATAGCATGTATCAAACAATTGTTGGATGGTATAAATGAGAAAGTTACAGAGCCAGTAACTATATTCTGTGACAATACTAGTGCCATTAACATTTCAAAGAATTCTATTATGCACTCTAAGACAAAGCACATCTCTATCAAATATCATTATCTTAGAGAAGAAGCTCAAGAGAAGAAAGTGGTGTTGGAGTATGTTAGCACAAAGGAACAAATAGCAGATATCTTCACCAAGCCACTGCTAAGGGACACTTTTGAGTATCTCAGAAGTAAGTTAGGGGTCCTACCCCTATCTTCCATTCACTGACCGAGTTCGGTGAAAACATCAATTCGATGACTCTACAGAATATCTTTTAAGAGATGATGCTGATTTACACACTTTAGGAGCTTTTCTAAAGGTGTGTAGGAAACAATATAGGGAACAGGAATTGAAGACAAAATGCTCTAACCGAGACTAAGTTGATACATAACTGCAGGAATTCACTTCATATAGGAAGAAATTATGTTTTAGTTCTTTACTTTTTGGCATTGTTGTCAAAGGGGGAGAAGAATGGAGAAGATTGAGGAAAGAGGAGAAGACTAATGTATGGGGGAGAAGATTGATGACAGGGGAGCATTTCAGCATTTCAAAATCACAACAATATGAATCCGAATCATTTAGGTCAAATCAATTGGTTTGCCATCAATGCCAAAGGGGGAGATTGTTGGCATTATAGCAGACAAAGGGAGATTGTTGGCATTTCATTAAGGATATTGAGAAGGTTGTTGATGATTATGGATATAACTGATTAAGGATGTTTACTGTCTTAATATTATTATTTTGTCATTGATGTCAAGAAATTGATTTTCTAATTCAGTATGATGTTGCCATATCTTAAGAAGTATGATTTGATGAGTATAAAGATGTTGGTAAAAGACATAGAAAGAATGTGATGAATAAAGGGAAAAATAAGTTATTCAATGGGAAACTATTACCAAGTTAGACAATGATGAGATCATGATGTTTAGATTGTTTTTATATCCTACATATGTTGTTGATTGTAAGGTTAATACTATACTATGTTACCGAGCAAAGAACCTAGTCGGTAAACCCTAAGGTTATCGCTATCGGTTAATGAAGGCAAAATGTCTACCAAGTGAAGTTTAGTATTTACCGAGTTGTAACCGAGCTATAACAAAATGCATTAAATGATTACAAGCGTTATTTAATGAAGGAAGCTGATGAGCTGGAACTGATTAAATGATTGGTATGTCGTGCATGAAGTTTGTTAAAGAATCTATGACAAAGGAAAATCGACAGGAAGATCTACAACTTAGATTGAACCACATTACCCTAGCACAAGTTCCAAGAAATGTATGCAAGTTCCAAGGCAGGGTAAAACATTTTCAGATCGAAGGATACATTGAACCTGGTCAAGTTTGAAGATCTGATGGCTATGATTAATCATGAGAAATTTGATCAAGGAGATTAAGTGGTTGACGAATTGTTTATAAATAAGGAAATGTTGATAAACAGTGTATGCGGGCAAGTGTATGCACATGGATGCTACATAGTGATTACCGAGCACAGAAGCTTGAAGACCTGTTTTGTAAAACCCTTTAGCAAGGTGACATTCTGATTGAGTGTTTGAAATCCTTTAACAAGGTGAAGATCCTAACAGATCTGAGGGAAATCCCTTAACCGGGTCACATCTAGCAATGTGTTTATAATTTTTAACAGGATTTTCTTTTAACTGAGCATACTCTAGAAGAGTATATTTCTTAGTGGGTCTGAAATCCCACAGTGGTTTTTCCCTATATGGGTTTCTACGTTAAATTTGGTGTTATGATTGTTATGATGTTTATATGCTTTTGAGTTTGCATGTTTAGCAGTTTTGGTTATATTACTGAAGTATATGTTACCGAGGTTGAATCTGATGTTTTTATGGAAGATTAAGTTTGTATGATTCACCCCCCCCCTCATCTTATTAGCTTGGCATCTGTACTTAACATTAAGTATCAAAACTATCAGTGGGTGTTGATAGTTTTGCTCTAGTTAAGACAAGGAATAGAAATCGTGGCCATAAGAGGTCCCTTCAGGAGAGACAGGAGGAGGAAACCTTCAACATATTCAAAGCATTGGACAACCTCAGTCAACAGGAAGTGAATCCGGGGTTAACCCCGTTGGACCAAGATGCTTCAGGGGGGGTCCGGAAAGAGTTATGGAAGATTTTACCTAGGCCTTGCTAGTGACTGGAAGCCATCTAATGGAGATGTAGCAGATTGCAGGGGCTGAGGTGGGTCTCACTCCTGTTTTGGAGGTGAATTTGGTGGAAGGGGAGGGCTCCCCGATAGCTATGAAAGTGGAACCGGCTAGAGCTAAAACTCAAAAGTCTTCGGCTCACTTGGGTCTTCATCAGAAAGATATTAAGAAGAGTGCTTCGGAGAAAATCTCAAAGGCCGGCAGAAAGAAGGATTTGGATAAAATCAAATTGATGGGAGAGAATTTGGTTGAGTCGGGGTCAGTAAAGACTTTGGATTCTCACTTTTCCAATCCTCCTAAATGATTATGCTTTCATGGAATGTGAGGGGTTTGAACAACGGCCCTAGACAAAAAGCTGTTCGGGATTTGATTAGGAATCATTCACTTGATGTCTTGTTTTTACAAGAAACTAAACTTTTGGTGGAGAGTATGATGGGGCTGGTGCCAAAGCTATGGGGGTGAGGCGAGTATCAGTGTATTGGGACTGCCGGGTCATCGGGGGGAGTGGCATGTCTGTGGAATCCTTCAAAGATTCGCCTTGTTTGGTGGGTGGCTTCTAGGTCATCGTTAACCGGGGTTGCCTCGAGTCTTGAGATCGGAGACCATATCTTGTTTACTAATATCTATGCTCCCACTAATTTTCTGGGCAAGCAAAACCTTTGGTCTCATATTTTTTGTATGCGAAGGTTGGCCCCTCTTCATCCTTGGATTATGGCGGGAGATTTTAATGCTATCATTGAGTTGAGTGAGAAGAAGGGGGGAGTCATGCGACTGGACCCCTCTTCTTATCTCTTTCGGGATAGTATATCTTCCCTGCATCTGGTTGAAATTAAGCCCAACAACGGTTTGTTCACTTGGAACAATAGGAGAGTGGGGGAGTTTGGGATTGCTGAAAGGCTGGACAGATTCCTAGTTTCCAGTCCTTGGGTTGGTGGGGGGTGGTCCACAAGTTCTGAGATTCTTGACTAGAGAGGGTCTGACCATTGGCCTATCAAGTTGGTCTCTTCTTTAACCTGGGTTGCTCGCTCTCCTTCCTTCAAATTCCAACTTATGTGGCTTCGGGATCCTGCTCTGCACGTTCTAGTTGAGTAGTGGTGGAGGAAGGGGAGGCCAGCCTTTGGCACTGCCATGTTTACTTTTGCCAAGCTGCTACAGTTTGTTAAGTTTCAGCTGAAATAGTGGAATAGGCAGTGTTTCAAGAACATTTTTCACGCTAAGAAAGCTGCCCAAATAGTGTTAAGTGGCATCACCAATGAAATTAGAGAGCAAGGCTTGTCTGAAGCCTTGCTTAAGGAGGAGGACAAGGCTCTCAAGGATTTAGAGGAATGAGAACTCAGGGAAGAAATTTACTGGAAATAGAGAGCTCACATAGATTGGCTTCAAGCGGGCGATAAGAACACTGCTTTCTTTTTCAACTTTGTGAAGGCGAGACGCCATGGGAACTCCATTTCTGCTCTGGTCAATGATAGCGGTGAGATGTTATTATCCTTGCAGGAGATTTCTAGGGAGGCTCTTCAGTATTTTTGATCCCTCTTCAGTGAGGATTCTCAGGGGGAATTGGTGGAGGAGAACTGGGTCCTCGCTTGCATTCCTCCTCTTGTGTCTAGGGAGATGAATGAGCAGCTTATGTGTCCTATTTTGTTGGAAGAACTTGAGCGGATTGTTTTTCACACGAGGAAAGGAAAAGCTCCAGGACCTTATGGGTTTCCAGTTGAATTCTTTCAAGAGTTCTGGGATATCATCAAAATGGACTTACTCGAAGTAGTCCAAGAGTCCCAGAGGAACAAACAGATGCTTCGGGCCTTGAATGCAACCTTCATTGCACTAATCCCTAAGTGTGATGGAGCCAACAGGTTAGCCCAGTTCTGGCTTATATCTCTGCAATGCGATATACAAGATCATTTATAAGTCGATTGCAGAGAGGCTAAAGAAGTGTCTAGGGGCTGTTATCTCAGAGAAACAAAGCGGGTTTGTGGAAGGGCGTCAAATTTTTGATGGTGTGGTCATTTC
Source organism: Cryptomeria japonica (assembly GCF_030272615.1). NCBI lineage: Eukaryota > Viridiplantae > Streptophyta > Pinopsida > Cupressales > Cupressaceae > Cryptomeria > Cryptomeria japonica. Next base: position 267,203,452 of record NC_081414.1, read on the forward strand.
TACGGAGACCATCCACTCTATGACATCCTCTAAGGAAAAATCTATGTTTATCAAGTTGGATATGGCTAAGGCTTACGATAGAGTTCACTGGTCCTTCCTTCTGAAGATCCTCAGGTCTTTTGGCTTTGCTGAGGAATGGAGCCAATGGGTTATAAGTTGTGTCACGTCCACCTCTTTCTCAGTGCTTATTAATGGTAATCACACGAAGCTGTTTGGTGCGACCAGGGGACTTTGCCAGGGGGACCCCCTCTCCCCTTACTTATTCATTCTCCTAACTGAGGGTCTGGGGAGGCTGATCAAACATAATGTGGGTTTGGGTAGTATTCAGGGCTGGAGTTGAGGTAATGATCTGCAGCCTCAGTCCCATTTGTAGTTTGTTGATGACATGACCCTGATGGGTCTGGCTCAGATCAGAGAAGCTACTAATCTGTGGAAGGTTTTGGATGTCTATCTGGCGGCCTTGGGTCAGTTGATTAATGAAGATAAGTCTTCTATTCTTTTCTTCAACACTCCTGGAGCTATTCAAAGGAGGATTGCTCTTATCTTGAGGTTCCAAGTGGGTACTATTCCCATGACTTATCTGGGTATTCCTATCTCTCCTGGTAATCCTCCTCGGGAGTCATGGCAGGGTATCTTGGATAAATTTCACTCGAAGGTGGAAAATTGGACGCACATATGGTTATCTTTCACTGTGAGGGTGCAACTGATTCAGTCGGTGGTTTAGGCTCTTCTGATTTATTGTTGTATGCTTCAAGTGGCTCCTATGTGGTTCTTGAAGGGATTGGACTCTTTGGCAAGGAAATTCTTATGGGCAGGCAATCTATCCTCCTCCAAACGGAGTCTGGTTAATTGGGACCTGGTGTGTAGCCCGAAACAGTCGGGGGGGCTTGGTTTACGGTAGGCTATTTTATTCGGGGAGGCTCTAGTGGCTAAACTGTATTGGAGGTGGTGCGTCGAGCAGGATCGTGGGTGGGCTAAGCTTTTGGCTTTCAAATATATGCAGAGGATCCCAGTTCAGGAGGTTCCAAGATATCCACTTGAGGGAAAAGGCTCAACTATTTGGTATACTCTCAAGAAGGGGGCATCTCTCATTAAGGAGGGACTCTTTTGGATCTGCAGGAGGGGGGAGGAGGTCCTTTTCTGGAATGACTCTTGGGATGGGTACCCCCCCATCCTTGTGCAGTTTCCCAATCTTGGGAACCTTAGCCAAAGATTCCTAGAGGCAGGGTGGTCAAGGGTGAGTGACTTCAAGGCAGTTTACCGATGTGGGCAGTTGGAGATGGAGAGGTGGAAGGCTCCTAGTGAGTGGCCGGTGGTTGGGATTGAGGAAGAGTGTGCTGAGCTGCAAGGCATTCTGGCGAGTAGACACTGTAGTACACTCAAGGGTAGGGATGGTCTTGCCTGGTCTCCGAATCCTAAAGGCATCTTTACTGTTGCTAGTGGTTATCAGGTTCTTTTGAACAGAAGTTTGGAGGGTAGGGAGGTGCATTGGTGGAAACAAGCTTGGAATAGTTTCTCTTGGCCAAAGTGCAATTGCTTCGCTTGGACTCTGGCTTTGAACAGATGCCTAACTTGGGATAATATTCGCAAGAGGGGATTCTTGGGGCATTCTATTTATGCTTTGTGTGGTAATGAGGAAGAAGATTCCTCACATCTGTTCTTCAGATGTCCCTTCTCTATGCTTATTTGGAACTACTAGTGGGGAGTGTGGAAGTGTCCGTGTGTCCATGCTGTCTCTTTGGTGGAATTTTGGAGCAGTTTGGGTAGACCACCTATTCTGTCCTCCTTCCTCCAGACGGTCTAGTATATTGGGCCCATCTTCATACTCTGCCAGATTTGGCTTGAGAAGAATAGAAGGATCTTTCGTGAGGCCAGACTGCTAGTGTAGCAAGTATGGAATAGAACCATGGTTATGATTCGGGAGATGGTGGAAGCGAAGTGTGAGGTTAATCTTCCTTTGAATAGAGATGAGGTGGACATTGTGAGCAGGTTGGGCTGGCATGAGCTGTCTCTTGCCTCCGCTTGTGTTAGAAGAGGTAGATGTGCTAAGAAGAAGGTCCAAAGGGTTGGAAAGTGGAGCCCCCCTCAAGATGAGATTATTAAGATTAACACTGATGGCTCCTCCAGGGGTAACCCAGGCCCAGCTGGGGTGGGTGGGATAGGTCGAAACTGTATGGGAGAGGCGGTCTTCCTCTTTTTGGTGCATAAAGGGAGGCAATCCAATAATCTTATGGAGGATCTTGCTATCCTCTATGCCCTGGAGCAGGCCTGGGAGTTGGGTTGTAGGAAGGTTATCTGTGAGTCGGATTCACAAATTATTGTTAATTTGTTGACTGAGAAGAAGATGAGTGGGACTCATTGGCAGCTGGCAGGGATTGTGCATCAGATCCTTCAGATTAGTTCTTTAATGGAGCAGGTGTCCTTCATACACATTCCCTGAGAATGGAATAGAGCGGCAGATTGTTTGGCTAAGTGGGCCTCAGAACATGATAGTGATTGGAAGCTTGAAGGATGGAAACATCTCTCCCCGGATTATTGTCAAGTCTTGCGGAAGATTCTTGCTGAGGACATGGAGAGTTGTGATGTTGACTGAGCTTGGTCTGGGCCTAGGGTTCTTTTTTGAAGGACCTTGGGGCTCTGGTCATCCTTGTAATTTTTTGGTCTGATCTTCAATAAAGTTTTTACCCCTTTTATTCAAAAACAAATATATATAATATAATACAATACGTATTATATAATATAATAATATATTATATAATATATTATTATATTATATATGTTATTTAAAAATAATTTAAGTATAGAAATTGGATATCCAATTTTTTGAGACTTTTATATTTCGACAGTGATAGCCCGTGAGTCATTTTTAACTCATGGGCTGCGTGATTTCATCAAAATCCGATATCCGGTGCACCCGATATCCGGTGCACCCGATATCCGATGTTTTGGCAAAAAATTACTAAAAAATAGATTGAGAGGTAAGAATTTTATTGTTTTCAATCATTTTCATTCATTTTTTGTATTTTTTGTTACTGTTTATTTGATTTTTCATTGAAAATATGGTTTTTTCATATGAAAACTAGGTTTTTAAAAATCAAATACCTAATTGTTTAAATTTGTTAACTAAATTTAATTGTTTACATTCAATTAGGTTAAAAATGGGGGATAACAATGAAAACCCTGACCAACCACAACTACAACAACCAAACCCTCATTTGCCAAACCCCCCCTCAATTCAGGATTTGATTGCACAAAATTTGAATGAATTGAGGGGGATTGCAGAAGTATATCGTAGGATCCCTCGTCTAAACCCAATGTTTGATCCTCTCACGTCAATCATAAAAATTATGGAAACCATGACTGTGGAGCACAATGCCGCCCTCTTGTGGCGAGATTCTATGAAGGAAAAATATGCAGATGGCTTGTTGTATAAGGATATCAAGGATCTCGAGATATTCAAAGCCGAAATCGCCTCATTGTTTGTCAATCCCCGTACTGGTCAGCCCGTAGATCCCAAAAGAACAAAACTTTCTATTTAATGGTGCACAAATGATGGGATTGTGAAAAACTTTTGGGATTGTTGGTGGATGGTTTTTGACAAACCACCCAACAACAATCTTGATATCCCCTTCTATTTCATAAAAAAATTGTATGTTGAGTTTGTTTTAAACAAACATGTGAACTACTTTGACATCCAACCTTTCCAGGGTGTAGGTTTAGGTATGCAATCAAAGTAGTCCAGGGCCCATATGTCCCCCCTCCTCCTATTGATCCCCCACCTGCAGTGCAGCATCCTGATATCATTTGTGAGGCGGCTTCATGGACCATATCGGCTATTCACTCTTTGAGTAGCCTTTTGGTTTCTTAGGCCACGTCAGTAGCTCAACCTACTCTTGATGGTAGCAGTGCATCTAGTGTCGTTGACACGTCATCCTCGGCTCCACACATATGCATGCCCCATAGTTGTGTCATGTGTGGGCACGTATGCTTGGGTCTAGTTGGAGAGCCTGTTGATCCTCCCATGGATACTGTAGATTATGAGGTGCATGAGATGCATGATGCACCAGATGTTATTACACAGACTGGAGGATACCCTGGGGAGTCCTCACATGCTAGAGGCGAGGAGGCACCGTCATCATACATTGATGATGTAGTGGTAAGATTTGTATTTTCACAGTTCATGTTATATTTTAATTAAATATTTATAAATTAGATAATATTAAGTACTAATTTTTATTTACATGGTCTATTTAACAGTTGATGACTGAGGATGAGTTGAGATAGATTTAGGAGGGCACCTTGTCGGCCATTTCATTTGGCCTTGATAGCTTGACGGTACATATATTATTGCACCCAGTCGTTTGTATTTTATTGTACATATATGCTCATCATTTATATTGGTATTAATTAGATTATGTAGTAACTTGCATGTATATCTTATTTTACTCTTGTAGGGTACAAGCAGCACGAATGCGGGGCAGTGTGATTTAGGATCTGGTAGTGCAATTGGAGACAAGGAAAAGGTAATTGAATGCAAATATGATTGAATGAATAGTTTAAATAACTTATAGTGATTATAAATGTCTAGACATAGATTGATAGTTTCATATACTTGTTGTGTATATATACAGAGAATTCTTGGCTTCACATCCTTGATGACTACACCCAGTATACCTGAAGAAGAAGAAGAGATGCCTCGAGTAGATGTGTGTTTATTTTATTTTTTGATTAGTAGATATAATTTGTTATTATCAGTGACAATTATATGCTAACTTGTATCAATGTCATATTTCTGAACATATGTAGGTTGTGTATCAAAATATTCAAAACATATCTCCTCTACCAAAGACATACATCAAGAGTCTTGCAAAGCTGAAGAGAAAACGTGGAGATGAGGTAAACATGAATAGTTCAATTATAGTTCATTTTATGTTCACTTTTCGAATGTGAATTATATAATATAACTAATATTAATCGTGGTTTGTTTTTCTTGTGTAGGATCCTTTAAAGCTGAGCAGTGCGGCGAAGAGGATCGATTTTGATGATCCATCAGTAGCTTAGGATGTTATAGATAGTTTTGGGATGCTTACATGTTTAGTTGGCATGTATATTTTGTATATGGACATACATTCATGTATTTAGACATACATTTTGTTTCAGTTGGCGTTTATGCCATATTTGTGTATGGACATACATTTGTAATCATTGACATTTTTATATATACAAAAGTTGATATTCGATCATATAAATTGTTGCTCATTTATGCGTGGTGTTATCATGGAAATCTTTAATCTTCATTCCAATAATTAACAATGGCTAATAATGGGTATTTAATGAACAATACAATTCATTTCATTTCATCGTAAGTGTTGTTTTTATAATGAAAAATATAATTCATTTAATGAACAATACAATACAATTCATTTAATGAACAATACAATTCATTTAATCAACAATACAATACAATTCATTCAATGAACAATACAATGAATGAACAATACAATTCATTTAATGAACAATACAATACAATTCATTATTACCCTATGCATGGTCCTATTTTTCCCCCCACCTTGGTCGAACGCTTGGGGTTTTATTAGGGCCGCAATTTTTCTGTTGACAAAAAAATCGTTAGTCTCACTCAATCGAATGTTGTCGCATGGCCAATTTCTCATTTTGCTTGTCGCGATGATGAACCATTGGCTCCGACATGTCCAGTTAGGCATTATTACCCTATGCATGCTCCTATTTCCCCCCCCCCACTCGATCCGACGCTTGGGGTCATACCTTACCAACGTCGTCCCTTGAGTGCCCTAAGTGCTCAAAATTGTCAAACGTTGACGGGTCCTAACTCAAAATCTGTGGCACTTGCGAATGATCCATTTGAACCTACGGGGCCATGAGAGGGGTCCCTACAAAAGCCTATCTCGGTTTTTCAAGTTGCCCTACGGTTTTATTAGGGCAACAATTTTTCTGTTGGCAAAAAAATCATTAGTCTCACTCAATCGAATGTTGTCGCGTGGCCGATTTCTCATTCTGCTTGTCGCGATGTTGAACCGTCAGCTCTGACATGTCCAGTTAGGCATTATTACCCTACACATGCTCCTATTTTCCCCCCCCACTCGATCCGACGCTCAGGGTCATACCCTACTGGCGTCGTCCCTTGAGCGCCCTAAGTGCTCAAAATTATCAAACTTTGACGGGCCCTAACTCGGAATCCATGGCACCTACAAATGATCTGTTTGAGCCTACGGGGCCACGAGAGGGGTCCCTACAAAAGCCTATCTCGGTTTTTCAAGTTACCATACGGTTTTATTAGGGCAGCAATTTTTCTGTTGGTGAAAAAATCGTCAGTCTCACTTAATCGAATGTTGTCGCGTGGCCGATTTCTTGTTTTGCTCGTTGCGATGACGAACCGTCGGCTCTGACATGTCCAGTTAGACATTATTATCCTACGCATGCTCCTATTTTTTCCCCCCACTTGATCCGACACTTGGGGTCATACCCTACCAGCATCATCCCTTGAGCGCCCTAAGTGCTCAAAGTTGTCAAACTTTGACGGGCCCTAACTCGGAATTCGTGGCACCTACGAATGATCTGTTTGAACCTACGGGGCCATAAAAGGGGTCCCTACAAAAGCCTATCTCGGTTTTTCAATTTGCCCTACGGTTTTATTAGGGCAGCAATTTTTTTGTTGGCAAAAAAATCGTCAGTCTCACTCAATCGAATGTTGTTGCGCGGCCGATTTCTCGTTCTGCTCATCGCAATGACGAACCATCGGCTCCAACATGTCTAGTTAGGCATTATTACCCTACACACGCTCCTATTTCCCCCCCCCCACTCGATCCAATGCTCAGGGTCATACCCTACCGACGTCATCCCTTGAGCGCCCTAAGTGCTCAAAATTGTCAAACTTTGATGGGCCCTAACTCAGAATCTGTGGCACCTGCGAACAATTCATTTGAACCTATGGGGCCACGAGAGGGGTCCCTAAAAAAGCCTATCTCATTTTTTCAAGTTGCCCTACGGGTTTATTAGGGCAGCAATTTTTCTGTTGGCAAAAAAATCATCAGTCTCACTCAATCGAATGTTGTCGCGTGGCTGATTTCTCGTTTTGCTTGTCGCAATGACAAACCATTGGCTCTGACATGTCCAGTTAGGCATTATTACCCTACGCATGCTCCTATTTTTCCCCCCCACTCAATCCGACGCTCGGGGTCATACCCTACCAACGTCGTCCCTTGAGTGCCCTAAGTGCTCAAAATTGTCAAACTTTGATGGGTCCTAACTCAGAATTTGTGGCACCTGCAAACAATCCGTTTGAACCTATGGGGCCATGAGAGGGGTCCCTACAAAAGCCTATCTCGGTTTTTCAAGTTGCTCTACGGTTTTATTAGGGCAGCAATTTTTCTGTTGGCGAAAAAATCGTCAGTCTCACTCAATCGAATGTTGTCGCGTGGCCGATTTCTTGTTCTACTCATCGCAATGACAAACCATCGGCTCCAACATGTCCAGTTAGGCATTATTACCCTACGCATGCTCCTATTTTTCCCCCCCACTCGATCCGACGCTCGAGGTCATACCCTACTGGCGTCGTCCCTTGAGCGCCCTAAGTGCTCAAAATTGTCAAACTTTGACGGGCCCTAATTTGGAATCCATGGCACTTGTGAATGATCCATTTGAACCTACGAGGCCATGAGAGGGGTCCCTACAAAAGCCTATCTCAATTTTTCAAGTTGCCCTACGGTTTTATTAGGGCAACAATTTTTCTGTTGGCGAAAAAATCGTCAGTCTCACTCAATCGAATGTTGTCGCGTGGCCGATTTCTCGTTCAGCTCGTCATGATGACGAACCGTCGGCTCCAACATGTCTAGTTAGGCATTATTACCCTATGCATGCTCCTATTTTGCCCCCCCAACTTGGTTGAATGCTCGGGGTCATACCCTACCGACGTCGTCCCTTGAGCGCCCTAAGTGCTAAAAATATAGATAAACAAGCATTACACTGTAGACACATAATGATCATCAATATTTCCATGTATTGTATACACATAATTACCATTACACTTGCATGTGACATCCATGAAAGGATATGCAAACATGATTGTTTTTTCAATATCAATACAACTGCACCAATGTACTCATGTACAGATACATTGTATATCATCAATATAACTAAACCAATTTGCTCATGGACATTGTATATCATCATAACAATGTTACATCAATTCACATCCATATACATATACAACATCCCACTTCATCTGCATCAGACATCCTCATGGCCTAAGATAAAAGCTTACGTACAACAATGCCTGCATATAAATGAAGACCAAAATAATTAACCTTTTTATGCGGAATGAATGTGCTACAAGAAACAAATTATAACACTTAATACAAATTAGTTTGGACAATTATAAATAGATCATTTCAAACATTTTTAAGACGCACAAGATTGTATAATTATGAAACTTACCAGTTTCTCTGCAAAGTATACAAGCATAACTTTGAAGAAAGACGCATGTGGATTAAAGCCCTTCTCACTGCATTTCTCTACATGGTTGAAGATGATGGTAGATATGGTCATTTCTAAATAGCAATACATTCACTTGTGTTAATGTTTATGCACAAAATTTTATCTCAATAATGCACAAAAGAATATGTACCATCACCAAGAGAGGGTCTTGTCAACGGTGAATGATCTAGCATGAACCTATATATCATCAAAAATCATAATGTGATGTACTATTGTATATCATCAATAAAGACCTACATGAGCATAAAGGTTTTGCCATAATTATATAATCAAAAATTGTAAAACTCATCAAATGCATGATAATAAGTCATGTTGCAAAAATACGTCCCTTCTGATTATATCATGTACCCGCTATGTGCAAGCAAAAACCGTGTTGCCAAAAAAAAATGTTCTTCAATAGACCTGCATTTTCAAGACATCCATAATATACACTTAACAAACTTGATCATTAAGGTTTAATGATCATTGTTGGAAATGAAATGCATGATAAAAAAAATAAGGCACCATTAAAGATCTACTACTCAAGTGTGCCTGAAGGGTCATCTCTTTGTTTAAGAGTATCCAATATTGCTTCATGATCAACAGTAGTCACTGTCCATAGCTCTTTGGTCTTTGATTTTGCTTGATGCTTCAAAAAATTGACATTTGTAGCTATAATAAGGTGTGAATACATTATAATGGTTTTGTGTCTCTCATAGTCTTCAAATGCAGGTATGCCATTCTTTCTAATCATGTATGTTCGCAACCAAGTTCCCACAACAACAACTAAACCTGTAGGATATGTGAACCCATCATCATATGTCACTGGTTGTGTTAGCTTTTGTTTTCCCTATACACATCGTGCCAACCAATATTCCAATCTCTCTTCATTCCCTTGTGGTGCAACAACTGCAAAAACATGTCCTGGCTATACAAGATCTGATAGACGATCATACTCAAGTGAACTTTCCATGTCATCATTTGACAAGGATATTGTTTGAGATAAATGAGTTAGATAGTGGGGAACCCACGTATCAACCTACTCACTTGACTCGCACTGATCCCAATCACATCGAACACAACTCTGACAAAAAACAAGCCAACGCTCGTGTCCAAATGGTCCATGTACTTGCATCTGAGCTAAGAAATGAATGCATCTTTGAAGAATCTTTAATTGTTTGACAATCCAATCTATCTCCCACTGTTCCCTCCTCAACCAACCAAAAGAATCTGCTCACTATTGAATCAAGAGTACCTCCATGTGACAATGTTGAACTTCACCAATCAACAATTGAACGTGCATCATAGAAATTTTCACCTAAAATCCTCAATTGCTCCTTAACTAGAGCTCTCTTCAAACATGCACCTACTCCATCATGCTCTCCCTTCCCATGCCCTGCCTCAAAAAAACACCAAATATGAGGTATACGCCTCTCCACATGCATTCTACTTAACCAATAAAACATACGGGAATTCTTGAATTGACCCGTACAGTTACTTGACCATATTGTATGTCGGTCAATTGCAATATCTTTCTCATGCAAGAACTCAAAAAAATTCTCGAAAGAATGTTGTACATACTCAGAGGAGTGTGATCTATCATCACTCATATAAAAATGATACTCCCTGATTATCTTCCTATCCTCTTTTGTACTATCAGGAGCATGTCTATATGTAATGTGAACAAAAATAGCAATCTAGACTGAATTGTAATACTGAGACTGTACCTCATTCTGTGGTTGCAATGTATAGTTCTCTGCAAAATCAGCCACCAATACAATAGTGCCAATCAAGAAAGAGTTCTTACACATCCTGAATTGTTGATCCAACCACTGAGACCTATGGGTGTGCCTTGCATACTTGTAGAAAAGATTTTCCTTAAAATCCAAAATAAAATCAGCAATACTCACTTCTCTTGAGACTAATTCGCATCTAGAACCTTCACCTCCACTCTTCAAAGTATATTTCACTGTCTCGTATCATTTTTTCTCAATATAATTATTTCCAAACTTGTGTTCGCTACCCTCATGAAAACATGAAACAAACTTTGACAACCCACCCCATTCTAAGCACTTCTCATTCAAACAATCATTTCTATAGAAATAGCAGCCATCATCTCTAGGGCATAAATATAGATCTTGCAAGTCTCTTGATGATCTTGGAAATAGCATTGCACCACACTCCTGCAACATCTCATTAGTATGCATCATAGAATGAATATGACATAAAAGTTCATGGTACATTGATTACTCCACATGGTACTTGCAACAACAGGTATTGCGAATCTTAAGAGGAACACAATAAAATGGTTTCAAAGATTCAAAGGCCCTTTGTGATATTTGCAAAGTTGGATGTAATTCACAAAAAAATTTGTACAACATTGTTTGGCTTGACTCCAAGAAATGTTTGGGATGTGGTGTGCGGTCTCGGTTGCCGATTCTTAATTTCAAAACATCCTTTACATTGGGTGACACTCTAGAATTAGAGTGCCAAAATTGTTGAATCTCTTCCTTCACATTGTCAGTCAACTTTCTATCAACACGTGGAAGTCTCCCACCAAATGCCCATGTATCTCGTTGAAGTGGATCATCAAGTCTTTGTCTTCGTGCAAGTGCTCTATCCAAAGTTTTACGGTTTATGTTAAAATCAACACAAGTTTGTCTCATTTGAGGAGCCTTCCTCAATTGATGGCTTACTAAGGAGATTGTAATCACTCTTCGAGCGGCTCTCTTATCTCTTTCTTTGGTATTATTTCCAATAGAATTGAGAGCATCAAATAGATTTTTTGCAATAATAGAATTTCTCTCCATCTTCTTGTTCATATGAATCTTCAATTTGTTTAGCAATGGTCTCATCTTTATCATCTTTAGCAATTGAACAAAGAGTTGGCATTGCTCGGTCAATGTCTTATTGCTAAAATTTTGGTTGAAAAGTTGTGTAGCCCACAACTGAATGGTTCTTGTTGACCTCTTGCCTTCAAGATTCACAATAATGTTCTCATCGATTTCAAATAACCATTTTGGGGTTCTTGAAAGTCTTGGATTTGGAATTTGTCTTTCATCCATGAGAGGGTCTTCATTTCTAAAGTAATTAGGTGTTACATATGGTTCACTTGATTGAGAAATTCCACCTTCAATGTTAAAGTTTTCCACATTTTCACCTCCTATGTCAAAATTTTCCACATGTTGAGCATTTTCATTATCACTTTCAATATTTTCAAAATTTTCAAAATTTTCACTTTCAAAATCTACACTTTCATTTTCAATAACTTGTGGCACATTTTCAAATTCAATTTCCTCTTTAGTTGAAGTAACATTAGCAATATTTAACATACCTTATCTTCTCCTCCTATGACATTCTCTATCTCTTTCTCTATACACTTCAATTTGGTCATTTGAAAGTTTTCTTTTGCATTTAGACTTCCGACGACTACTACTCCCCATTTCCCTCCACACATGCTCCTTCGTGATTGATAATGTAATTTTTCACTTTAAGAATCTCCCAAAAGCTCAAATTTGTCTCTAGCTATTTGAAAACCCGTGATCCTCGACAAAAAACAAAATATGCAGACCATGGGCCGTTGGAATCTACAAAATGGCCCACAAACCCTTTTTTTCCTGGTTTTTGTACTAAAATCGAATATCCGATTTTAGTACAAAATTTGTGGTCCCCAAAAATTTTCCCGTTGCCGCCATTTATTTAGTAAACTGCCACATGGCAGAAATCCGATATCTGATTAAATCAAATATCAGATTTTATTAGTCATATTTTACAGAGAGAGAGAGAGAGAGAGAGAGAGAGAGAGAGAGAGAGGAGGATAAAGATAGGGGTCATATGGTGTCTTGGGACACCATAGGATCCCTTAAGACACCAAATCATGTCGTTAGGGGTCATATGATGTCCTAAGGGGTCATATGGTGTCCCATGAACCCTTATGACCTCTTAGAACACCGTATGACCCCTAATGACACCATATTGGGTCGCTTTGGGTAATATTGTGTCCTAAGGGGTCCTATGGTGTCTGAAGACACCATATGACTGTTAGGCCCAATATGGAAAGCTAATGTACTAAGAGGGGAGGGGTGAATCAGTACTTCAAATCCTTTTATCAACAATATCTTTACTGTTATGCATAAACCAAAAACTGCTGTAACATAACATAAAGCTAAAACAAATGAATAACAATCATACATGATTCACTCCATAACAAATATATTTTGGTTACGCAGAAACTCTTGGTTAGAGAGAAAAACTACGATGGGGATGACACCCACAACTTCACTACTGCAATAATAAAGAGTGCTCGGTTAGAGCTACATGTTTAGCTATTTCTGATAGCTTACCCTGTTAGGAGTATCAAGATCGTTAGATCTACCTTGCTAAAGGATTTTACAACACTTATTCTAAATGCTGCACTTGGTTAAAGGCTTTACAATTTATAGACTTTGTTAGAGTCTTTTACCCTGTTAAAGGTTTCTCTTACAACTCAAGTATTACAATAAAATCTTTACAAATATCTGCAACTTTACATCTAAAATGTTATAGCAGATTCTATGTGCTCAAAATAAGATTACCTTGCTTATATCATACCTCGGTAACCCATAGAATAACTCGGTAAACCCTTCTGTTTACTTTGTTCCTTGACTGTTCTTTGAAATCCTTCTCAGTGACCTTTGTGTCTCTGTAACAATCATAACACTCAATGCTTTATTATGTATCACACATGTCTTGCTTCCTACACCTCTATATCTCTTTTTTATCTGATCTCAATCCATGTTGTATAAATAGATCTCTTATGTCGGTGATCGGGTTCATTTCTTCGATCTTACAAACATGATTTATCGAATGAATAACCATACAAAATATTTCATTGGATAGATGACCTCAAAATCATACACAATCTAGAAGTGCAATTTCCAATGTGATAACGGTTCTTTGTTCCTCGATCTTGTAACACATTTCCACATGTGTGTCTAGGTTCAATGAATCTGGTAACACATTTCAATCGGTGTATATCAACTCGATGTATCATTATTGCTGCTCAGTAGACATACATTGTTACTCGATAGACAACTCGGTGTATACTGGGCTCTGTGACTACTTTCTTCTATAACCGACTGCTTTGTGCATACCGACTGAATGTTTCGGTAATAGTAACCGACTAGAGTATATAGAATGACTGTGGACATAAAACTAATGGCAACTTAACAAGTAGTAACAATACCCCTATGGACACCATATGACCCCTAACGACACCATAGGACCCCTTAAGACACCAGATCATGTCGTTAGGGGTCATATTGTGTCCTACGACCCCTTAGGACACCATATGACCCCTAACGACATGATTTGGTGTCTTAAGGGGTCCTATGGTGTCCGAAGACACCATATGACCCCTATGGACACCATATGACCCCTAACGACACCATGGGACCCCTTAAGACACCAAATCATGTCGTTAGGGATCATATAGTGTCCTAAGGGGTCGTAGGATACAATATGAACCCTAACAGCATGATTTGGTGTCTTAAGGGGTCCTATGGTGTCCCAAGACACCATATGACCCCTATGGACACCATATGACCCCTAACGACACCATAGGGCCCCTTAAGACACCAAATCATGTCGTTAGGGGTCATATGGTGTCCTAAGGGGTCATATGGTGTCCCATGAACCCTTATGACCTCTTAGGACACCATATGACCCCTAATGACACCATATTGGGTCACTTTGGGTCATATTATGTCCTAAGGGTTCATATTGTGGCCTACGACCCCTTAGGATACCATATGACCCCTAACGACATGATTTGGTGTCTTAAGGGGTCCTATGGTGTCATTAGGGGTCATATGGTGTCCATAATGATGTCATAATGGGTCATATGGTGTCCCAAGACACCATATGACCCCTATGGACAACATAGGACCTCTTAAGACACCAAAGAACCCCTTAAGACACCATATGACCCCTAATGACACCATATTGGGTCGTTTTGGGTAATATTGTGTCCTAAGGGGTCATATGGTGTCTTGGGTCCTATGGTGTCTGAAGACACCATATGACCCCTATAGACACCATATGACCCCTAATGACACCATAGGACCCCTTAAGACACCAAATCATGTCGTTAGGGGTCATATTGTGTCCTACGACCCCTTAGGACACCATATGACCCCTAAAATCATGTCGTTAGGGGTCATATGGTGTCTTGGGACACCATAGGACCCCTTAAGACACCAAATCATGTCGTTAGGGTCATATTGTGTCCTATGACCCCTTAGGACACCATATGACCCCTAACGACATGATTTGGTGTCTTAAGGGATCCTATGGTGTCGTTAGGGGTCATATGGTGTGCATGGGGGTCATATGGTTTCTTGGGACACAGTATGACCCCTAACGACACCACACCATAGGACCCCTTAAGACACCAAATTGTGTCGTTAGGGGTCATATTGTGTCCTAAGGGGTCGTAAGACACAATATGACCCCTAACGACATGATTTGGTGTCTTAAGGGGTCCTATGGTGTCGTTAGGGGTCATATGGTGTCCATAGGGATCATATGGTGTCTTGGGACACAATATGACCCCTTAGGACACAATATGACCCAAAGCGACCCACTATGGTGTCATTAGGGGTCATATGGTGTCCTAAGAGGTCATAAGGGTTCATGATGTCTTAATGTCATAAGGGTTCATGATGTCCTATGATGTCTTAATCTCTCTCTCTCTCCCCCTCTCCCCTAATCTCTCTCTCTCTCTCTCTCCCCTAATCTCTCTCTCCCTCTCCCTCTCCTCTCTCTCTCCCCTAATCTCTCTCTATCCCTCTTCCCTAATCTCTCCATCCATCTCTCTCCCCTAATCTCTCTCTCTCTCTCTCCCTTCCCCCTCCCCATCTCTCTCCCTCTGTCTCTCTGTCTCTATCTTTGTCTCTCCCCTAATCTCTCCACTAATCTCTATCTCTGTCTCTGTCTCTCCCCTAATCTCTCCACTAATCTCTCTCTCTCTCTCCCTCTTCGCTAATCTCTTTATCTCTCTCTACCTTCCCTCCCCTCCCTCCCTCCCTCTCCATCTCTCTCTCCCTTCCCCCCTCTCTCTCTCTCTCCCTCCCCCCTACCCATCTCTCCCTTCCCCCTCCCCATCTCTCTCTCTCTCTCTCTCTCTCTCTCTCTCTCTCTCTCTCTCTCTCTCTCTCTCTCTCTCTCTCTCTCTCTCTCTCTCTCTCTCTCTCTCTCCCCCCACTCCCCCCCTCTCTCTCTCTCCCCCTCTCTCTCTCCCCCCTCTCTCTCTCTAAAATATGACTAATAAAATCCGATATCAGATTTTATCGGATATCGGATTTCTGCCATGGCCATTAATGTGGCAGTTCAGTAAGTAAAAGGTGGCAACGGGATAATGACTAATCTCTCTCTCTCTCTCTCCTCTCTCTCTCTCTCTCTCTCTCTCTCTCCCCCCCCCCTAAGCTCTCTCTATCCCCCCCTCCCTTCCTCCCTCCCTCTCTCTCTCTCTCTCTCTCTCTCCCCCCACTCCCCCCCCCCTCTCTCTCTCTCTCTCCCCCCTCTCTCTCTCTCTAAAATATGACTAATCTCTCTCTAAAATATGACTAATAAAATCCGATATCAGATTTTATCGGATATCGGATTTCTGCCATGGCCATTAATGTGGCAGTTCAATAAGTAAAAGGTGGCAACGAGATAATTTTTTGGGACCACAAATTTATATATAAAAATCGGATATTCAATTTCTGTAGTCAAATTTCCAAATTTCAAATTTTGGCTCGGGAATGCTTTGGTATTTGGCTTGGAAGTGACAAGCCTGGAAAGTCAACTGAAAAAAACGTGTTTTTCAGTATTCCTTGATTTTCCAGACTTTACACTGGTGTTTGACGACTTTTTTTGTAGCCAAAATTGATAAAACAAAAAGGGTTTTTTAAGGATGTTCCCAACTTTCCAACAATATAAGGCTTGTCTTATTCTGACTTTAATAAATAATTATTATTTATTTTCTAATTGAATTCTGACAATAGTCCTGATTGATATACTGATTGAAAAACACTCATAACTTTCAAACGGTATAACATCTGAATTTGAAACATGCGTCACATCCTATGCTTCGTCTAATATAGGGGAAAAAAATAAAAAATTCATAAGGTTTTGACCAAGTTAAGGTGGTCAGACGTAGGAGTTTCTGAATTTCTAAAAAGATGTAAAAAATTCATAAATAATTATTTACTTTATAATTTTTTTTTTAAAAAAATGTGTCACATCCGGACATGAGTCTAATACTTACATTATAAATATTATAAAAAAAATTATGATTTGATTGTGATTAGGGTTGTCAGACATACGTCTACTTCTTATTTTTTTCCTGAAATTTTAGTACCACTGCATTGAAATTTTCATCAAATAGGATTTTTTTTTTCCAAAAAACAACTAGTAGCTTGGAAACTACATTCAATTTTCTATATATTTTCTTCTTACATATTTTAAAAATAATGTTCACAACTTATTCAAATTTTCATGTTAAGTTGCATAACTCTGAATTTCTAAAATTTCATTGCCACTTAAGGGCCTATTTTGGCACACCATGATCCTGCACATACCCTCTTGGGTGAAGAAGAGTGATGATAATGCAGTGAATGGGTCCGCACCTAATTCGGGTGCTGGAACCTCATCCGATAACTAAGCTAAGGCATCCGACCTTAGGGGGGAGGTTTTCATGAAAATATTTCAAACCCCATGTTTGAGATCTGTGCTTGATTCCAGTAGATTGCAGAGGTATATGTGATGATAAAAAATGTTTATGATGAATTTTCGGCAGAGTTCGAGCACATTTGAAGATCTGGAGAAGAATTTTTGTGAGACACAGAGTATCCAAATGTATCAGGGTTAAGTGCATTTATTGCGATGGAAAGTTAGGTTTGTGGTGAATAAAAAGTGACTTAATCACTTCATTTGTCACTTTGCATTCAAAGCGAGAGAGCAGAAGAGCACAATGAAGATGAATTTGCAGAGATTCCGAGCGATATCCAAATTTGGTGTGCGATCTTGCATCCGATTGAAAGGTATTTAATAGTGAAACCCCTTTTTGGTTGAAGTTTGAAATTTGAATTTGATAAGATGGCTGCATCTGGTACTGCAACTGCTTTGGTTGTTGAAATCACTGAGCGTGAACAACCAAACTTCAAGAATCGTCCATTCATTTCAATGGAAGATGATCCTAAGAGTGCATTCTCATCGGTGCCCTACCGAGTACTACATATTGAAGACATTAGGGTTTACACACACTATCCCATTGAGAAATTGGGTAGCTCACAAATGTTGAATCTGTATAATAATCAGCTATCATATAAGAGTTCAATATTGAAACTGGAATTTCAAGGATTGGAAGATAAGGGTTTTGTGCAATTCATTAGGTTTCCGATGTTCTATGAACAAGAATGGATCCAGTTCATACTGAGCTGAGTACACGGTGAATTCATGTGGTTAGACAAGCCCCACAAGATTAAAACGACAATTATTCAAGTTGTAACAAGATTGTGTGCATCCGATGAGCTGCCTTCCTTGAACGCTATAAATAATGACAAGGTGAGTAATGCAACTGGGTAAAAATTTGACAAATGGGCGATGACTATCAACTTCATTCTAGTGCATGATATTAGGTTTGCATCAATGGTCATTGGCTATAAGGTCTATTATTCCAGTAGAGAAAATTCTATTTTAGGTATTGCTATATATGCTGCTTATGAGATGATGAGAGAAAACAAGAAGTATGATCTTTGTGAGTTGCTCCAGAGTGAGCTTATTAAGAATATAAATAAGATCAAAGAAAATAAGAAACATCCTTTCAATTTCGGAACATTGCTTCTATGTTTGTTTTTCTACTTTGTGAAAGAGGTTCCGGGTGTTGGGCAAGTGCAGTGGGCCTTTGACAAGCCGGTAGGAGTTTAGATCTAGGAATACTTATACAATTTTGATGACTCTAAGGTCAGGAATAAGAATCTATGGGGTTATTTCAAAAACTTCCAGAAGGAAATGCATGAGAGGGAAATAATCCCTAAGACCATTGTAGAAAAATATCTCGACACCATCTTCTTTATGGTAGATACAGATCAATGTTTGATGAAAGTTGTAGAGCCTCGAACGGTATGGATTATGCCAATGGGCTATGAGGTTGAAGAGAAAATTTTGGAATTGTATGCACAACACCTATTGAGTAAACCAATGGATTCTAATGAGGAAAGGTTCAAAACATATAAGGAGAAGAGTTTAAAACTTCATTAGCAGTTCAAGAAACTGGTGATCCAGAAGAAGGTGAGGAAGGAGATAGAGGCTCTTGCAGAAGGCATGGGGATATCCAAGGAAGTGGTCCAGAAGGCTAGAGAGGAAAACATTCTCTCCGAGGAGCAGTATATGAAGAAGGAGACTAAACTAGAAGTACCTAAGCCTAAGCCAAGTCAATCCATAAGCACAACTCCCTCCTCCAGTCCTGCAAAGCCTGCAAGCAAGCCTAAATCTTCAATCAAGCCATCCGGTAGTGGTGAGAAGAAGAGGACGACAGTCAAATTTGTGATTGTGGATGATGAGGAAATTGTATAAAATGAGGCTATAAAGGAGGTGAAGGCTAAAGCTGCTAAAGCCACCTAAGTTGCAAAAGAAAAACCATCTAGTGGAGCCAAACCTAGTGAGAAACCTAAGCCATCTGAACTTGATGAGGCATTGAAGAAAGGTAAGCTTGAAGTCAAGCCTCCCATGTCTTTGAATTAAATTTTGAATCAAGTTGTTAAGAATGGTAACCTAAAGTCACTATCAGAGTGGTATGAAAATTTTGATGAATCCAACTAAAGAACTTTAGAAGAAGCAACTGTAGAGTACTTAAATATATATAGTAAAACTCTAATTGAATTAATGGCAATCATACCCAAGAGCTTGTATGACATTTTGGATGCTAGGAGACAAACAACAAACAACATGATGAATACTAAGAGGGGGGGGGGGGGTGAATTAGTATGCCAAAAATTACTGTACTTAAACACTTTACTAGTCTAGCAGTAAACCGGTGAAATAGTTTAGCAAACAAACCGGTTAACACACATGCAAACCAAATAAAAAATAATGCATTCACCCACAGAAGCACAATCACCATAACACAAGATATTTTGACGTGTAAACCCAAATGGGAAAAACCATGGTGAGATGAAACTCACAAGTAACTATCCGCAGAATAGGAACTAGACCGGTTAAGGTCATACAATGTTCTTTACCAGAACAGATCCTGTTAGGAATCTCAATCTCTGTTAGGAGATAAGTCCGATTAAAGACTACCTTGCTAGAGGATTTTAGATCCACAGATGTGAACCACCTTGTTAGAGGATTTACAAAAGGCTTTTTGGGCCTACTCGGTTAAGGGCTTCAAACTTGTCAAAGATGTGAGTAATCAACAAGTGAGTGATCTAGCAAATAGCACAGATTGCTTGGTTAGATCCTTGATAGCTCGTTCCTAATGCATTCCAGCATTACTTCAGTCTTCAACACATTCACACTCTGCTTTCTCTCACAAACCTGAACTTCTCTTCTATATTCACACTTACAAAAACTCATCAACCATCTTAAACCCTAACAACAACCTAAAACCTTAGACATGATGTCCTTATAAAGGAATTTGATTTCATGTCAGTCCAATAGGATTGCAATACAATTTCCTAGGTTCAATGCATCTAGACATATTTGGTAACATGACACAAAAAGCACCGCCAGAGTGTCAGGACCGCCAAACAATCGGTGGATGGTAACTCATCACAAAATGCCGGTTGGTAACTCATCACAAAGTATTACCGGTTCATACAAAATACCGGTTAAGCAAAATACCGGTTGCCGGTTTGACAAAATGAAGACTGGGAAATATGAGTTGTGCCGCTTCGTTCCTTCATACCACTTGAGATCCTCGAACCGCTTGGGGTCTTCATACCGCTTCATATCGGTAAACACTTTCTGCAAAACACTGATAGTCTAAAGACTATAATACATCATACCGGTTGGAACAAATACCGGTTGAGCTTTAACTCATATATACAAAAAGTGATCTCAAATCAAGTGTGTGTCTATCAATGACAATCACAGCATCAATCATCAAAAATACCAACAATCTCCCCCTTTGGCATTGATGGCAACACTTAGGAAAATTTTGACATCTAAGTGTTTTATAGCAAAAATATGCCATAATCAAAATTACTCCCCCTAAGCATATACACTATCCCTTTTGCAGAAAATACAACGTATACTACTCCTTAACAGAAATAACATGAAAGTATACATCAAAACATCAAAATTTATATACTTCTCCCCCTTTGCCAACAATGACAAAAACATTGCAGACTAACCCCTGTTTCATTAGTATTAAAATAATAAGTGTTTATGACAGTAAAGAGTAAAACTTGTCAAAAATTGATTTAAAGTCCTACAAAAATTGCTTCAGGGATAAGGACCATGAGTCAAGTAGGGAGGTAGCCACCTCTTTCTCTGTCTGCATCTAGGAGACCTATTCTTCCATGACATCTATCATGCTCATCTCTTGAGTGACCGTTAGGGCATCAAGATTGAGGTAGCATTTCTGGAGAATTTGCAGTCTTGACAGTAGGACCAGTTGAAGTTCCTACAAATTTTGTGTCTGGTTTCTTATCTTTGCCTCTAGTCTTGTAGACTGAAGTTGAAACCGGTGAGCAGTTTGGCCATATGTGGAGAAGGAGTCATAGGGCATCTTGAAGGTGCTAATAAATGACTGCATATCAGTTTGCAGTTTGTCCTTCTGAGTGAGAACGTCATCACATAATAAATGAGGTTGACAAATCTTGCTGAGTAGTAGATTGCCCTCATCCATTGCATCTCTAATGTCCTTCTGTGCCTTCTAAAGATCAGACCGGAGCTCTGTTAACTTTCTCACCAAGGTAGTGTCCAGAGCCTTTTGATGTTCCTTCTTGGCATTTGCTTCTGCAACCTCTTCCAGGCTTTGCACATGATCTTCTACAACTGTGCATAGGAGCTTCAATTGTGCAAGTGAGGAATCGGTACTGGGAAGGTTCGTACTGGGTATCAAACCGGTAAGAGTGTCCACCGCAACTTGGATCACATCTTGCTCCTTTTTCCTCCTTATCACTTCCAGGCATTCTTGAGCAACCTTAATGCTCTGCAGCAACTCAGATTCATTTGTAGACTGGAAGTCAATGGGACTAGTAATGTTAACTGGTTTAGCCTGACTACCGGTTTCCATTGGGGTCTCCACCTATGTCCTCTTTGCTGCTGCTTCCTTGTCCTTGGCTTTTTGCTTATCTTCTTGAGCCTTCCTCTACTCCTCTTCTTATTTCTTTCTTTTCTCTTCTTCTTGTCTCTTCTCTTCATCTTTTCACTTCTTCTCTTCTTCATCCTTCTTCTTCTCCTCTTCCTTCTTTCTCTTCTTCTTATCCTGTTTCTTCTCTTCCTCTTTTCGCTTCTCCTCTTCTTTCTTTTCCTCTTCCTTCTTCTTCTTCTCTTCCTCTTGTTTCTTATTTTCCTCTTCTCTTCTTTTTTTCTCTTCTTTTCTTTTATCCTCTTCCTTTTTCCTCTTTTCCTCCTCTTTTCTCTTATCCTCTTCCTCTTTCTTCTTTTTCTCCTCTTTTCTCTTATCCTCTTCCTTTTTCTTCTTTTTCTCCTCTTTTCTTTTATCCGCTTCCTCTTT